>NC_072407.2:78045000-78250000 GCF_028858775.2 Pan troglodytes | reverse complement strand
CACTCCAGCCAGCCTGGGTGACAGAGTGAGACCCTGCCTCAAAAAAAAAAAAAAAGAATGTCAGGGCACAGAGGCCAGAGTATGCAGGACCACCCTAGCGGGGCAGGAGGGCTGCATGTGCCTCTCTCCAGAGTTTGCTGAAAGGAAAGGGGTGTGTGTGTTGGGGGCGCGGGTTGGGGGCTTGGGGTCAAGGAGAGGGGGTTGTCTGTCTGCCTGCTGAGCCAGGAGGTGGGATATTGGAACCATCAGGCCTGAAGACCACTCCTCCAGGCATCTCTGAGCGGCTGAGGGGTCCCTGAGTAGATGGTGTGATCTAAATATTTAGGCCCCCTCGCTCTTCTCTTTCCACTCTGGGAGGACCCAAGCCTCCACAGATGCAGGACTATGATGGATACCATGTGCTTGACAGTGCTGGAGAAGAGCCCTGGACCTGGCCAAGCGGGGGAACTTGGAGCAGAGGGGAAGGGGCAGGGAGACAGGGAAGAGGGGAGAGGGTGGTCTTCCTCTACACACACCCTTATTTATACTGTTCTTCCTGCAGGCAGCCCCGCGAGGGGGCAAGGGGTGACACATAGAGAGAGAAGGGCCCACGGGTTCCCAAGGTGCCCCGGGCCCAGGGGGCTGTGATGCAAAGAGGAGAGGGTGAATGGGGTGGAATGGAAGGAGGGGAGAGAGCTGGGAGCTGAGGTGAGAGCAGGGCGGGGCCAGGGGAGAATGAAAACCCAGCCTGTTGGTGGTTTCTTCTTTTTTTCTTAAGAGCCACAAGCTGAGATCAAAGGTGATATTTTTACAGCAACTGAAATAGAAAACCACTGGGCGCACAGTGGGAGGTGAGCAGCCAGCACACAGGCCCCTTTATGCAGCCTGTGGCCACAGCAAGCACGCTGCCCTCTGCCATGGGGTGTGGGGGACAGTGTGGTGGGGATCTTCCCAATTCAGGTTCAGAGAAGATGTGAAGGGGATGAGCCACAACCCTCGGGGCTGAGAGAGGAGAGAGAGAGCCATGAAGGATCACTAGAGTCCAACATCCTTTCTGCTCCGTGCATTCACTCACCTGCTCACTCACCGGATCATGTATGGAACTAGCTGGCCCCGGCATACCAGGAGCCATACCCAGGCCCACCACAGCAGTGGGTCTCCGAGTGTGGGCCCCACACCAGCAGCTTCAGCGTGACCTGGAACATGCTAGAAATGCACATTCTCAGGCCCCAACCCAGACTTAATGCTCCAGTGGGCCCAGCCCTTAGGATTTTAACAAACTCTCCATGTGACTCTGCACACTCAGTTGGAGAATCACTGTGCTGCATGACCTCAGTTTCCACATTGCTACTTTGGGAAAAACAACACGTGTCTCACAAGGTCGAGCCCAGTGTTAGCTAACACACGTGCTAGATGCACCCCCTGTGCCAGGCATCCTTCTAATCCCTTTATAACGCACCTAACTCTACACCAACTCTGAGATAGGAACTAATATTATCCTCATTTATTTCCTCAGATGAGGAAATGCAGGCACAGAGAGGCACAGTAACTTGGCCAGGGTCACACAGCTAGTAGGTAGCGGAGCTTTGGCATCCACGCTTTTTAAAGCTCCCTGACAAAAGCCTCCGGCAGTGAGTCTGGCTCCCAGAATGTGTTCTGGGCATGGCTGAGAATGTGATGATGACAGTTAGCATTACCTCACCTGAACTTGTGATGATGATCCCCGTTTTGTAGATGTGAAATCTGCTGCCTTGTCAAGATCAGGGAGTAAGTCAGCTGCAGAGGCAGCCTGGGTGTCTGAAACCCATGTGGCCACAGGCCCTCACCATTCACAAAGCTTGGAGATCACAATATATACCATTCTGGTCTTCTAGAAACATCCCAGCGTGTTGCAGGTGGAGTGTGGGCTCTGACAGAGGTGGGCTGGAACCCTAGTTTGGCCACTCAGGGGCTGTGTAACCTTGAGCAAATCATCTCCCCTCTCTGAGCCTCTGTTTCCTCCTGTGAAGTGCTTGGTGACAGTCCTCACCTCAGGAACTTTGTGGGGTTCCTGTGAGGGTTGGAGAAGATGACATTTGTACCCAGCCCAGAAAGCAGCTTGTCCCTCTCTCTTCCCCCTTCCTGCTGCTACCTTGGTAGAAACACCAGCTCAGGACCCAGAAAAGTCCTGGGAGAAGAAGAACTAAGTTCCCAAGTGATGGAAATGCATCTGTCCTCCAGCTTGTCTGTTCTTTTCCGGATCTTGAAACAACTGCCCTGGCTGGGGTTTGGGGGTTAAACACTGGCACCTGCTGTGCCCAGGGCAAGTCAGGAGTGGGGTAACCTGTGAAGGGAGGGGAGGTGTCCTCTCCGAGCCATTCCCACTGGCCAGGCATCCTAAATCAGCCAAAGCATCTGAGCATCTGCCTGCTGCAAGACCGAGTCTGGCCCCGGCATATGAAGCTCATTAGCGGCCTGCTCCCCAGGGGCTGACCCTGCTTGGCGAGAATTACCCCAGACAGAGTCGCAGAGCAAACGAAGACCAGGTGAGGTGTGGCCATGAGGGGTTGGGGGGACGTATGGTCTCCTAGAGGCTCTGGGGACCCCCAGAGAGCAGGGGAGGCTGGAGAAACAGCCACAGACTCACTGGCTGTGCAAAGGGGCAGCTTCCTTTTGGGGCCTCAGTTCCCCAACATGTACATCCCTGGAGGAGGGGCAAGCAAGGCACTCACTGGAGGCCTTCCAGCCCTGACATTCAGGGGTTCCAGCCCGACCTCTAATTCCTGGCCTTTGAGGTCCAGTCCAGTGCTGGTGGGAAGTGAGGGATGGGTGGCGGAAGCAGGGGATAATTCAGGGGTGGGAAGCCATGACCCCTTCCTCAGGCCTGGAGATCAGAGGAAGATCAGAAAGTGACACCACAGCTCAGAACAGGAAGCTAGGTGCTCCCTCAGTGCCCATGAGTGACAGAGATGGTGGTGTGGGTCCGAGGTAAGAGTGGGTGCGAGCCGAGCCTGCCTTCCAAAGACAGGGGCCCGCTGGGCGGATGGGCCAGGATGGAGTCCTTCTCCCTCTCTGCACTCACGCCTCCACCCTGCTGTCCAGTTAGGGCACAGCTAACTTTCACTGAGCAGTTTTTATTGTCCACTGCTTTTATGCCAGGCGCTGTGCCAAGCACTGCACATCTGTTGAAATAATTTAGCCCTTTCACTGGGCGGCAGGTCTCAGCCTGGAGTCCGGCCCTCACCTGGCAGCTCCTGACATTGACCTTTCTCCGGACACCTAGAAAGGTCTGACAGGCTGGCCCTAACTGTGTCACTCAAGATGATGCCTCCTCACAACACTTATCACTGACACTGGGCACTCTGCCTTTCTACTGACAGGAATGCTGTTGTCCCCTCCTCAGTCTCCTTCCGTCCTGGGAGCCAGGGCTCTGGGATCTGAGCAAAGGGGCGAGGAATGCTAGTCGAGAGGTGCTTCATGCAGACCTTGGTGAAGCCTGAAGAATGATCTTCATCCATGCAGGGGGCTCTCTGTGGGGACTGGGACAGGCATGGCTCTCAGTCAATCTCCCTGACCTTCCAGACAGCACTGGACCTACACACAGCCACAGTGGGCTTCTCTGAACCTTGGCTTTTCTCGGGACCTCATGGCTTGGTTGCTGCGTTCTTTCATTAGACAGGTTAACATCATGAAAAGGCTGGGCGGCTGTTTCCTGAGCCAGGGAGGCCTGTGATTCATTTACCTCTCACAGGGCAACATTATTACCGGCATTTCTAAGAAAGGCCCGGAGAGACGGGGGTATCTCATCAAATTTACACAGTCTGTCAGAGCTGAGACAATCCTGGATGCCCAGACCCTGCCTAATTAAACAGTTTATCCCTTTCAAATATGAAATATTAATTATATAACCATAGAATAATTATAACATACAGATAAGCAAAAGTCAAAGTCAAAATAAGTGTGCTTTTGGTTTTTCAGGGAAACTTCCACTGCTCTTCCCCATCTCCCCCACCTCCCCAAACCACACCCCCTGCAATCCCAGACATGATCAATATCTCTCCTCCCTTTGCCAACACCTGCTCCCTAAGGAGTATGCCTTGACAGCAGATCCTGGAAGACAGCCTTAGACCGGATTCTGGAAAGGCCTGGCGTCTCTTCCGGAACAGCAGAGCTTCCGCCAAATGGAACCGTTTAAGTGCAGGCTATTGGAGAAAAAACTCCCAGCCAGGAATCTAGAGACTGCATCCAGCACTGTCTGGGCTGTGGATTGGCTGTGTGACCTTGGACCAGTCCCTGCCCCTCTCTGAGCCTGGGTGTTTTCAACTGTAAAACGAAGACTTAGACTTGATCAAGTGGCTTCCTCACAGCCATTCTCAGACTGACAGCTTCTCTTGGGCAAGAGCCATGCCTTCTCCTCTTTAGCAGATCATAGAATTTAGAATCAGAGGACAGCGTTCAAGGCAAAGTCCATCACTCCCGGACTGTGTATGTGACCATGGGCAGGGCACCGAACTACTCTGACCCTCTGCTCCCCACGGAAAGACACAGACCTGTGTCTACTCGCCCTGTGGTCTACCACAGACCCTGCGAGTGGTGGATGTCGAAGACCTTTGGACAACAGAGCAAGGTGCTCCACTGGGCTATCAGTCTGCCCCCTGCCTGCCCAGTGCCTGGCTCCATCCTGGCTCTGGAGATCTGGGCCCAGGCTTGTCGATGGAGCCACCATCTGCCCCTGGTGCTTACAGAGCTCTAGAAACAGAAATGTGGACCCTGTGCCTAGCCTGCCTTATAAAGTGTCAGTAACGCTGCCCAGAGGCCTCGCGGCCCGTGACATCATGGACAGCAGTTTCCACATTGGAGCTCACAGAGCTAAGTCCATTTGAAAAAATAGCGCTGCCTTTTTTCTTTCTTTCTTTTTCCATTTTGGCTAAGGCATGGAAAGTGAAAGCTGCTGAATTACTGCAGGAAGAAGTAAAGGCTGGATTCTGAAACTAGCTCTGGTTTCTGGGCCCTAAAATCAATGGCAGAAACTGGAAGCCTAGCCCCTGCTTCCTCATGCCCACATTGCTCTCGCTCCAGGCTCCCCTGACAGGCAGGACCAAGGTCAAGGAAGACCATAGCCTGCCTCTAGTTCCCAGATGGACCTCATCTTGCCATCTAAAAAACAGGCATAATAGCCATTCCCCTGATCATTGCTGGTAAGAATCAAATGCAATGATAGCCATCCCATCCACCCATTCATTCATTCATTCATTCATCCATCCAGTGTTTACAAAACAACTTCTATATAGCAGGCACTATTCTAGGAGTTGGGGTAGAGCAGAAAGCAAAGCAGTCAAAACCCCTGCCTGCATGGAGCTGCTGTGGTGGGGAAGACAGACAATCACCAGGTAAAGAAGGAAAGGGTGCAGGAGGCACTATGGAGGAAAACACCATGGGTGGGGGCAGGGGGATAGAGAGTGCCAGTGGGGAGGCACAGGGTCTATTTGCAATGATTTTTGTTTTTTGGGATTTGGGGTTTTTTGTTTTGTTTTGTTTTTGGAGACAGGATCTCTGTCTGTCACCCGAGCTAGGGTGCAGTGCTGCAATCATGGCTCACGGCAGCCTCAACCTTCTGGGCTCAAGCAATCCTCCTATCTAGGCCTCCCAAAGTGCTGGAATTACAGGCATGAGCCTCTGCGCCCAGCCTGTTGGCAGTTTTAAATAGGGTGGTCAGGGCAGGCCTCACTGAGAAGGGGGCCCTTGAGAGGACACTGGAGAGGTGAGGAGGAAGCCCGGGGTCATCTGGGGGAAGGGTGTTCCCAGCCCTGGAAGGACTCTGGCTTCGTAGAAGCAGGGCACAGAGTGTAAGTGTTCCCTCCATGTGTCTCCTGCTTCTCACAACCCTCGGCTCCATTCTGGGAACGGCACGCTCTGGACTTTAAGGGCACAGTTACAGATGGTACAGTCACTTCTTACCCGGGAGAGGCCTTTGACCGCCCCCACTTACATGTCAGGCCCCAGAGTATGCTGAGGGTGCCAGAGAGAACTCAGACCTGTGGCCTGACTGTAGCAGGTGGGACATCAGGAGGCCTGGTCTCTAGCCTGGCTCTGCCATTGGCGATGTAACATTAATAAGGCACTGCCCCTCCCTGGGCCTCAGTTTCTCTGTTTTTAAAATGGGATAATTGGTGGTTGCCAGGGGCTGAGGGAAGGGGACAGGGGGACATGACTGCTACTAGGTAATGTGGTTTCTTATGCGATGATGACAGTGTTCTGGGATTGGGTAGTAAGATGATTGCACAACTTTGTGAATACGCTAAAGTGAATTTGTACACTTAAAAATTTTTAAAGAAAAAGATGGTGGTTGAACAAGATGACCTCTAAAGGGAGGAACATTAATTTTTTGTGTGCCTACAACACCCCAGAGTCTGGATTCAGCACTTGCATATCTCATGATCTCTAGGATTCCTTCCTGTTCTGACTTTCTGTGACCCACCATGGTGATATTCAACATTGTAGTCACTCATCAAGCGCAGCCTAAGCTTGATTCAGGTCCACAGCTAGACTGGGGAAGAGAAGGGGGTACAGTCCCTCCCTGAAGGGGCTCAGTGTCTGTAGAAGAAATCAGAAGTATGAATTGTGCCCAAGAGGTTTTTTTGTTTTTTTAGGACTAGCTCCTTCCTTTCCTTTCCTTGTATAGGAAAACAAAACAAAAATACCAGAGCGGGCGGGGCACGGTGGCTCATACTTATAATCGCGGCACTTTGGGAGGCCAAGGCGGGCAGATCACCTGAGGTCAGGGGTTTAAGACCAGCCTGGCCAACACGGCGAAACGCTGTCTCTACTAAAAATACAAAAATTAGTCGGGCGTGGTGGTAGGCACCTGTAATCCCAGCTACTTGGGAGGCTGAGGCAGGAGAATCGCTTGAACTGGGGCGGCAGAGGTGGCAGTGAGCCGAGATCATGCCACTGCACTCCAGCCTGGGCAACAGAGTAAGACTCCATCTCAAAAAAAAAGAAAAGAAAAGAAAACAATTCCCAGGGTGGGCACACACCTCTGTGGCCGTGCATGGGGCCTGGGGGTTGGTTTATTCATGTGTGCTTCGGGGCCTTTGGGCTGGGTGTGCAGGATGCAGCAGTGGACAAGCCAGACCCAGTCTGCCCTTAAGGAGTGAGGCCGACTTTGAAACAATCAAGCACACAATTAAGAATTTATTTCATTATTGTGATCAGTGCCACGAAGGGAAAGCTCACAGTGTCTTGAATAGCTTGAGAGAACACTGGCCCTGCTGGAGGAGCTTTGAGGGTGTTATAGGAATGATGAAGGGGTATGGAGAGGTGTGGAGATGACACAGACAGGTATTCCAGATAATGGGAGGCCCCAAGGGTTGGCTGAGGCCTGGCAGTGAAGGTGGAGGGCAGAGAGCCTGGGAGGCTGCCCCAGAAACAAGCCAGGCCTGGCCAAGCAGGGCCTTAGAAGTTAGGCCCATAAATACCCGTGTACGCCTGTTGTCCCCTCACACTTTTACGTGTCCCAGATGAAACAGTAAACTATACAGCCACCCTACTTGCAGGCCATGTGACGGGGTTTGTCCTAAGAACAACCCGCATTCCAGGAAGGCCTGGTCATCGCTGCCTGCGTCCTGGCCTCTGGACCTGCCTCTCTGCACGGCCAGCAGCGAGGGCCTGCCAGCCCGGCGGCCACAGCAGTTACTTGAGCCAGATGATGGGCCTGCTTGGCAGTTCCTGGCCATCCGACCCCGCGGTCCTCTTCCCAGGCAGACCCTGCTCCCCCCATGCCAGTTTCCCCCACCAGTATCTTGAGGTGAGAGCTTTTCCACCATGTCTCAGGCCAAGCATGGTTCTTGGCTCCAGGTTTGGGGAGCCGGTTTCCGGCCGTCCCCGCCCTCAGCTGCTCCCTGAGGACCTGCTCCAGGCCTCAGCCGGGCCAGGGCCTCACGCTCTTTCAACTCTTGTTTTTCACTTCTGCCTCTCTTGATTGTCCTCTGTGTGACTGTCCCTCTGCTGGGCCTCCCTGTATCTCACCCCACTCCTCTTTCTCGCTCTTCTCTAGGGTAACTAGTCATTATAGAAGAGCATGTGCTTCAGGACTGATGGAACTGGGTTCAAATCCCAGCCCTGTCACCTGCTGGCTGTGTGAGCTTGGGCAAATGTGTCCTCCCTTCTGACTCAGTCTCCTGTCCTGTGGAATGGGGATGAACCTCATAACTCCTGTTTCTCTGGGTGATTGGAAGCTGAGATGAAGTCCACAAAGTGCCTTTTGGCAAACAGGAGGTGCCCAATAAATGGGCTTCCTCTTACCTTCCTCAGGCACTGTCTTCTCCTTGACCTGCTCATCTCACTCACTCACACACAAAACAAGAAACAAAAGCCCCCAGCTAGCCCCCAACTACCTCCCGGCCCCAGACTTGACGCAGCCAACAGCGTCCCTGCAGCGTACTCCCGGCCACCCCGCTGCAGGGGTGAGGGAGGCTCGTACCTGGAGGATCTGGCTGGCCTCTGTACTATGAGGCTCTCCAGGGGGACGTGGGAGGTGTCTTCTGAGCTGTGACTCAGGTTCCAGAGTCTTGTTTTTTCACCAAATGCAGGACAGGAGAGGCAACCTGTCAACACCACCCCTGGCCTGCAGGCTCCTCACTTTGTCCCCATGTCACATCCCTGCACTTTCCAGCCTCCAGCTCTTACCAGTGCCCTTGACCCCATCTGGAATACCCTTCTTCTCCCCGCTGTCCCCCGCCCCCAACCCTAGGCCTCACATCAGCTCTGGGGCTTAGACGTGACAGAGGAGGAAACTGAGCCTCAGGGACAGTCCGATGTTGGTGTTTTTTATGAGAATGTGTTCTGTGTGATATATTGTGTCACTTCTTTTTTTTTTTTTTTTTAATTATACTTTAAGTTTTAGGGTACATGTGCACATTGTGCAGGTTAGTTACATATGTATACATGTGCCATGCTGGTGCGCTGCACCCACTAACTCGTCATCTAGCATTAGGTATATCTCCCAATGCTATCCCTCCCCCCTCCCCCCTCCCCACCACAGTCCCCAGAGTATGGTATTCCCCTTCCTGTGTCCATGTGATCTCATTGTTCAATTCCCACCTATGAGTGAGAATATGCGGTGTTTGGTTTTTTGTTCTTGCGATAGTTTACTGAGAATGATGGTTTCCAATTTCATCCATGTCCCTACAAAGGATATGAACTCATCATTTTTTATGGCTGCATAGTATTCCATGGTGTATATGTGCCACATTTTCTTAATCCAGTCTATCATTGTTGGACATTTGGGTTGGTTCCAAGTCTTTGCTATTGTGAATAATGCCGCAATAAACATACGTGTGCATGTGTCTTTATAGCAGCATGATTTATAGTCATTTGGGTATATACCCAGTAATGGGATGGCTGGGTCAAATGGTATTTCTAGTTCTAGATCCCTGAGGAATCGCCACACTGACTTCCACAATGGTTGAACTAGTTTACAGTCCCACCAACAGTGTAAAAGTGTTCCTATTTCTCCACATCCTCTCCAGCACCTGTTGTTCCCTGACTTTTGAATGATTGCCATTCTAACTGGTGTGAGATGATATCTCATAGTGGTTTTGATTTGCATTTCTCTGATGGCCAGTGATGATGAGCATTTTTTCATGTGTTTTTTGGCTGCATAAATGTCTTCTTTTGAGAAGTGCCTGTTCATGTCCTTCGCCCACTTTTTGATGGGGTTGTTTGTTTTTTTCTTGTAAATTTGTTTGAGTTCACTGTAGATTCTGGATATTAGCCCTTTGTCAGATGAGTAGGTTGCGAAAATTTTCTCCCATGTTGTAGGTTGCCTGTTCACTCTGATGGTAGTTTCTTTTGCTGTGCAGAAGCTCTTTAGTTTAATTAGATCCCATTTGTCAATTTTGGCTTTTGTTGCCATTGCTTTTGGTGTTTTGGACATGAAGTCCTTGCCCACGCCTATGTCCTGAATGGTAATGCCTAGGTTTTCTTCTAGGGTTTTTATGGTTTTAGGTCTAACGTTTAAGTCTTTAATCCATCTTGAATTGATTTTTGTATAAGGTGTAAGGAAGGGATCCAGTTTCAGCTTTCTACATATGGCTAGCCAGTTTTCCCAGCACCATTTATTAAATAGGGAATCCTTTCCCCATTGCTTGTTTTTCTCAGGTTTGTCAAAGATCAGATAGTTGTAGGTAAGCGGCGTTATTTCTGAGGGCTCTGTTCTGTTCCATTGATCTATATTTCTGTTTTGGTACCAGTACCATGCTGTTTTGGTTACTGTAGCCTTGTAGTATAGTTTGAAGTCAGGTAGTGTGATGCCTCCAGCTTTGTTCTTTTGGCTTAGGATTGACTTGGCGATGCGGGCTCTCTTTTGGTTCCATATGAACTTTAAAGTAGTTTTTTCCAATTCTGTGAAGAAAGTCATTGGTAGCTTGATGGGGATGGCATTGAATCTGTAAATTACCTTGGGCAGTATGGCCATTTTCACGATATTGATTCTTCCTACCCATGAGCAAGGAATGTTCTTCCATTTGTTTGTATCCTCTTTTATTTCCTTGAGCAGTGGTTTGTAGTTCTCCTTGAAGAGGTGCTTCACATCCCTTGTAAGTTGGATTCCTAGGTATTTTATTCTCTTTGAAGCAATTGTGAATGGGAGTTCGCTCATGATTTGGCTCTCTGTTTGTCTGTTGTTGGTGTATAAGAATGCTTGTGATTTTTGTACATTGATTTTGTATCCTGAGACTTTGCTGAAGTTGCTTATCAGCTTAAGGAGATTTTGGGCTGAGACAATGGGGTTTTCTAGATAAACAATCATGTCGTCTGCAAACAGGGACAATTTGACTTCCTCTTTTCCTAATTGAATATCCTTTATTTCCTTCTCCTGCCTGATTGCCCTGGCCAGAACTTCCAACACTATGTTGAATAGGAGTGGTGAGAGAGGGCATCCCTGTCTTGTGCCAGTTTTCAAAGGGAATGCTTCCAGTTTTTGCCCATTCAGTATGATATTGGCTGTGGGTTTGTCATAGATAGCTCTTATTATTTTGAAATATGTCCCATCAATACCTAATTTATTGAGAGTTTTTAGCATGAAGGGTTGTTGAATTTTGTCAAAGGCTTTTTCTGCATCTATTGAGATAATCATGTGGTTTTTGTCTTTGGCTCTGTTTATATGCTGGATTACATTTATTGATTTGCGTATGTTGAACCAGCCTTGCATCCCAGGGATGAAGCCCACTTGATCATGGTGGATAAGCTTTTTGATGTGCTGCTGGATTCGGTTTGCCAGTATTTTATTGAGGATTTTTGCATCAATGTTCATCAAGGATATTGGTCTAAAATTCTCTTTTTTGGTTGTGTCTCTGCCAGGCTTTGGTATCAGAATGATGCTGGCCTCATAAAATGAGTTAGGGAGGATTCCCTCTTTTTCTATTGATTGGAATAGTTTCAGAAGGAATGGTACCAGTTCCTCCTTGTACCTCTGGTAGAATTCGGCTGTGAATCCATCTGGTCCTGGACTCTTTTTGGTTGGTAAACTATTGATTATTGCCACAATTTCAGCTCCTGTTATTGGTCTATTCAGAGATTCAACTTCTTCCTGGTTTAGTCTTGGGAGAGTGTATGTGTCGAGGAATGTATCCATTTCTTCTAGATTTTCTAGTTTATTTGCGTAGAGGTGTTTGTAGTATTCTCTGATGGTAGTTTGTATTTCTGTGGGATCGGTGGTGATATCCCCTTTATCATTTTTTATTGCATCTATTTGATTCTTCTCTCTTTTTTTCTTTATTAGTCTTGCTAGCGGTCTATCAATTTTGTTGATCCTTTCAAAAAACCAGCTCCTGGATTCATTAATTTTTTGAAGGGTTTTTTGTGTCTCTATTTCCTTCAGTTCTGCTCTGATTTTAGTTATTTCTTGCCTTCTGCTAGCTTTTGAATGTGTTTGCTCTTGCTTTTCTAGTTCTTTTAATTGTGATGTTAGGGTGTCAATTTTGGATCTTTCCTGCTTTCTCTTGTGGGCATTTAGTGCTATAAATTTCCCTCTGCACACTGCTTTGAATGCGTCCCAGAGATTCTGGTGTGTCACTTCTTAAAAGGCAAAATGAAACAGGTTGCCTGGGTTACAGTGGATCTGGAATGGAAACAAAAGTCTGCAGGACTCCAAATGTCTCATTCATCCTCTTCCCTCTGCCACACCCCTTACATGGTGTGACTACATGGACCCTACTGTAGCTTACTTCCTAAATATCACTTAACAAGTAATTGTGTCAATAAACCCATACATCTATGGCCAATTGACTTTTGTTTTTCTTTAAAGAAGCAGGGTCTTGTTCTGTTGCCCAGGCTGGATGCAGTAGCATGATCACTGCTCACTGCAGCCTCAATCTCCTGGGCTCAAGTGATCCTCCCGCCTCAGCCTCCCTAGTAGCTGGAACCACAGGTGCACACCACCACGTTCAGCTAATTTTCTTTTTTTTAATTTTGTAGAGACAGGGGTCTCACTATGTTGCCCAGGCTGGTTTCAGACCCCCTAATCTCAAGCGATCTTCTCATCTTGGCCTCCCAAATTGCTGGGATTATAGACATGAGCCACCAGGCCTAGCCTGGTCAATTGATTTTTGACAAGAGTGCCCAGACATTCAATGGAGAAATGATAGGTTTTTTTTTTTTTTTAACAAATGATGCTGTTCCAGCTAAAACTAGAAAATCCTTACGAGAAAACATAGATGTAAATCCTTGTGACCTTGAAGTAGACAATAGTTTTTTCTATATGGTGCCAAAAGCACAAGCAACCAAATGAAAAAATAGAGAAACCGAACTTCATCAAAATTAAAAACATTGTGTTTCAAAGGATATTATCAAGAAAGTGAAAGAACAACCCACAGAATGGGAGGAAATACTTGCACATGAAGTGTCTGGTATGGGTCTAGTATTCTAGTAACCGGAATACATAAAGAACTCTTTGCAACTCAGCAAGAAAAGGACAAATAATTTAATTTTTTAAGTGGGCAAAATATTTGAACAGGTATTTCTCCAAAGAAGATATACAAATAGCCAATAAGCACATAAAAAGATATTCCACATCATTAGTCACTGGGGAAATGCAAATCAAAACCACCATACGATATGCTATTCACACTTACCAGGATGGTTATAATAAAAAATACCAAATTAACAAGTGTTGTCAAGAATGCGGAAAAACTGGAACTCTCATAATGTAAAATAGGACAGCCACAGCTGGGCGCAGTGGCTCATGCCTGTAATCCCAGCACTTTGGGAGGCTGAGGCGGGTGGATCATGTGAGGTCGGGAGTTCAAGACCAGCCTGGCCAACATGGCAAACCCCGTCTCTACTATAAATACAAAAAATTGGGCCAGGTGCAGTGGCTCACGCCTGTAATCCCAGCACTTCGGGAGGCCGAGGCGGCAGATCACGTGAGGTCAGGGGTTTGAGATGAGCTTGGCCAACATGGTGAAACCCAGTCTCTACTAAAAATACAAAAAAAATTAGCCCAGCGTGGTGACAGCTGCCTGTAATCCCAGCTACTCGGGAGGCTGAGGTAGGAGAATCGCTCAAATCCAGGAGCTGGATGTTGCAGTGAGCCGAGATCGCGCCATTGCACTCACTCCAGCCTGGGAGACAGAGCGAGACTCTGTCTCAAAACAAAAACAAAAACAAACCCAAAAAAATTTAGCCGGGCATTGTGGCAGGCACCTATAATCCCAGTTACTCAGGAGGCTGAGGCAGGAGAATCACTTTAACCCAAGAGGCAGAAGTTGCAGTGAGCCAAGATTGCGCCATTGCACTTCAGCCTGGGCAACAAGAGTGAAACTCCATCTCAAAAAAAAAAAAAAAAAAAAAAAGGTACAGCCACTATGGAGAACAGTTTGACAGTTCCCTTAAAGTTATATAATTACCATATGATCCAGCAATTCCATCCCTAGGTACATACACAAGAGAACTGAAAGCATGTATTTCATACCAACACTTGGCACGTGAATGTTCATAGAAGCATTATTTGTAATCGCCAAAAAGTAGAAACAACCCAAATGTCCCTCCACTGATGAACGAGTCAACAAAATGTATATATCCATACAATAAAATATTAACCAACCATACAAAGAAATGAAGGAGTACGATACATGCTACAACATAGATAAACATGAAAATGAACTTGAACTGTCCAGAATAGGAAAATCCATAGAGACAAAAAGAATTAGCAGTTTCTAGGGGCTGGAGTGGTGGGTGGAATGAAGAGTGACTACTAATGGGTATTGGATTGATTTTTGGGGTGATGGATGAAAATGTCCTGAAATTAGAAAGTAGTGATGGTTGTGCAACTTTGTGAATATACTAAAAACCACTGAACAGTACACTGTAACATGGTGAATGTGTGGTATAAAAGCTATATCTCATATTTTTTTCCTTTCCAACTTATAGGTTCAAGGGGTACATGTACAGGTTTGTTACATGGATAAATTGCATGTTGTGGGAGTTTGGCATATAGATAATTTTGTCATCCGGGTAATCAGCATAATATCCGATACATAGTTTTTCAGTCCTTACCCTCCTCCCCCAATCCACCTTCAGACAGGCCCCCGTGTCTATTGTTCTCTTCCTTGTGTCCACACGTACTCAATGTCTAGCTCCCACCTAAAAGTGAGAACGTGCAGTATTTAGTTTCCTGTTCTTGCATTAATTCACTTAAGATTATGGCCTCCAGTTCCATCCATGTTGCTGGAAAGGCCATGATCTCATTTTTCATAGCTGCATAGTATTCCATGGTGTATATGTACCACATTTTCTTTATCCAGTCCACTGTTGATGGGCATCTAGATTGATTCCATATCTTTGCTATTGTGAATAGGGCTGCAATGAACATACATGTGCCTGTGTCTTTATGGCAGAATAATTTATATTCCTCTGGGTATGTAACCAGTAATGGGATTGCTGGGTCAAATGGTAGTTCTACTTAAGTTTTTTGAGACATCTCTAGACTGCTTTCCACAGTGGCTGAACTAGTTTACATTCTCACCAGCAGTGTATACACATACCCTTTTCTCCACAATCTCACCAGCATCTGTTGTTTTTGATTTTTAATAATAGCGATTCTGACTGGTATGAGATGGTATCTTATTGTGGTTTTGTTTTGCATTTCTCTAATGATTAGTGATGTTGAACATTTTTCATTGCTTTTTGGCCACATGTATATCTTCTTTTAAGAAGTGTCTGTTCATGTCTTTTGCTCATTTTTTTAACTTTAATTTTTATTTAATAATTTTAACTTAATATTACTTTAATAATTAAATTTTTTTAAATTATTAATTTTAAAAAATTGAAATGAGGTCTCACCACCTTAGTTTGTTGCCCAGGCTGGCCTCAAACTCCTCAGCTCAAGTGATACCTCCTACCTTGGCTTCTCAAAGTGCTGGGATTACAGGCATAAGCCACCATGACCAGCCTTTTGCTCATTTTTAAATGGGGTTGTTTTTTGCTTGTTGATCAGTTTGAGTTTCTTATAGATTCTGGATATTAGACCTTTGTCAGATGCATAGTTTGCAAATATCAAGTTTTTTTAAAGATATTTGTGTGGATCTGGAGAGAATCTTGCAGAACACTGAGCCCAGTGTTCTCCTGCTCCTGCTTCAACACGCCTCCATGTTAAAGATGGGGAAACTATAGCCCAGAGAGGGGAAGGTTCACACAGCATGTCTGAGATAGACCAGGGACTGGAACTACCGCTATTGCCACCCCGCTCTTCCCTGCCTAGACTGTTAAGTCTTGGAGGACAGGAACTTTTATTAATTTTGTACCCCCTGTAACAACAGCACAGGACTCAGCACATTGTGGTGGAAATAGGATTGCTCTAATTGCAAGAGAGTAGATAGAGACCCTATTCTGATGATCCTAAGGAAACATGGATTCACTGGCACCATAATTGGGAAGGACAGGGTGTGCTCAGGGACTCAAATGGCACCCCACCTCCACCCCACTACCTGTTTCTTCTCTTTCTTCTTCATTCTCCTTGTCTTCCTCACATGGCAGAGAATACAGGGTAGGAAGCTCTGGGAATCACACCTTTGGAATTTGCATTCCAAGGTGGGCTGACTCCTTTCTCCCAGAACCCATTTATGCATCCCAGGGAAATGGCTCTATTTGGTTCAGTTGGGTCATATACTCTTCCTGGGCCAATTATGTGGCTAGGAAGATGGAATTCTCCACAAGGCCAGGCCTTCTATCAGGGGACTGGGCTCTGTGTCTGAGAGCCCCATCAGAACCTCATAAAGTGGGGAGATGGCAGGGAGGGGTGTTGTTACCATTAGAAGGGAAAGAGAGGTTGGGCAGGCAAAAACTCAGCTGCCCCCTCCCATAAGCATTCAGGCCATTGTGGGAATGATCCGCTAGCCAGGGGAAAAGGCAGTCATGGTGTTTGGATGCAGAGTGGCCTAGGGTTCAAGACCCAGCTTTTTCACTTTCTGGCTGTGTGCAGGTGGGCAAGGGACCTCCCAGAGCCTCATTTTTCCTGACTGCAAAGTGAAAACAAAAATCCCAGCCCATAGAGTTGTGAATATTTGAGATAAGGGCAATAGAGTGATAGCCCAGAGCCTAGTGCATAGTAGGGGGTTGTGGTAAGGGTGGTCATTGTCATTGTTATTGATGCTTTGGGTGGGTCGATGTTTAGCTTCAAGTCAGAAGCTGAGGATTCTGAGAAAATGCTTCAGACAGTGGGAGCTTCTCAAGGCCCAGACCCCTGCACCAGGGTTAAGGGGAAAGGCAGTGAGAGAGATGACTCCTCCCGGGTAAGGATTATAGAAGATGTCGTATCTGTGGGGCATGAGAGGGGAGTTGACCCCTAGGAGTCCTGAACTCAGGGTCAGCCCAGCACTGCCCCAACCTGCTGGTTGACTCTGGCCTGGTGACCTGCCCTCTCTGAGCTCAATGATCCCTGAACCAGTGACAGCTCCGCATGACTGCTCAGGATTCCTGCTCATCTAAGGCTGCTAGGAAGTCAACAGTGTCACCTCCCACACTCCCTGTTTTTTAAAGGGATCGAGCAGCCCTTAACACAGAGTTGAACATCTGCCCTTCTCAAGGCCCTGTGCTGGGCTTGAGGACTCAGGTGACTCTGACCCAGCCTGCCCTCAAGGGCCTGCAGCCTGGCTAGGTGAATCAACATGGCGCCCTGAACAAGGATAGCTCAGGCACTGATTCCCTGTGTGACCTTGGGCAAGTCACCACCTCTCCCTGGAGCTCTCGTTTTCCCATCTGTAAGAGAAGGGGTTAAACGTGAGGATGAGAGCCTACAGCCCCAAAGAGGTGGATGGAGAGCCCACCCCCATACCTCAGCCTCGGCTCAGAGTCTAGTGACATCATCCACAACCCTCTCCTGTTTCCCTGGCAACTGGGGTGCTGGCCGAGGCTCCCCAGGGGCCCAGACCGTCTGGATTTCCTTGCACATAACTATACCTCGTCCACATTTTCACAATTAAATTGTCAGTTTGGGTTAAGTGTTGTCTGCTGATGGCTGTCAACCTCTCTCTGGCTCTCCTCACTCTTCACCCAGAGCAGGTAAGTGAGAACGTCCTGCCTGTCCCTCAGTGCCATGGAAAGGGACTAGGATGTTAGTGGGAGGCAGGAGAACTGGGTTCCAGGGTAGCTCTGCCATGCACTTGCTGTGTGGTCTTGGGTAAGTCACTTGCCCTCTCTGGGCCTAGGTCTCCCCATCTTAACAACAGAGCTAATCACCTCTGCCCAGCCTCCCTCTCAAGCCAGTGGCAAGTCTCAAAGGAGCCTGCCCATAACTGTGGCAGGGCTTAGAAAACTGGAAAGCTCAACTTGAGGTCTGGGATGGTTAATAAAATGAGCAAACGGACCTTGAGAGGGACTTCTCTGAATCCCCACCAAACAGACAGGTAAGTCAGTTCCCCTCTGGTCTACCCCGCGTCCTTCTGGCTACAGATCTAGCCCAGGTCTTCTCCCTCTCACAGTCTGTTCCTGGATTGAAAAGGACAGAAAAAGTGCTCTTCCCAACAGGGCTTGGCACTGAAGATGCAGAGCAGAGGTGCTAGACCAGAGGACTAAGGGCCCTGCTTCCCACAACAGATGTGTCCATGCAGGTGGTTCAGCTGCTGCATTAGTGGCCAGGCTGTCCCTCCCCTCCACTAGCCCAAGTCATTCCTGCTGCTACCCCACTTTCCCCTCATAGGCTTCCAGGAGCTCCATCTCCCCTCACCTCCCCATCCAACCCCAGACCTGCCCCAGACTTGAATCCCAAACCTGACCTTACCCCTTCCCTCTTCAGACCTCCTCCATGTCTCTCTTGGCAAAGCCCAAGCTCCCTAGCCCAGCACTGAAGGCCCTCCGTGGCATGGGCCTGGCTTCCTCTCCCGTTATTCTCCCTCCTGTTGCTCTTCATGCCAGCAGCACCGAACCACCCACTTACCCTTCTCTGAAAGCAAACTTCTTCTTGTCTTTGCTTACACTGTTCCCCTGCTGGGAACGCCCTCCCCCTTCCCCGGCCACCTGACAATTCCTCTCCCACCTGCACATTATTTATATAGACATGAATGCTAAGTACAGATGAGCTCTCCATCTGGAACTGTTTACGTACCTGGCAGAAAAGGAACTAACCTTTATCAAGGACCGATTACGTGCTGAGCATTTTACATACATCATCTCTCCTTTAAGCCCCACAGCAACCCAGGCAGTAAATTTCACTCCTCCTATTTTTCAGGTGAGAAAACTGAGGCTCAGAGACATGAAGTGTCTCTTCCAAGGCCAAACAGAAGTCGCTTTCGAGTTGCAACCCCAAACTGTGTGATCCAGAGCCCACGCTTGTTTTAGGGCCAGGTGGAAGCACTTCCCTTAGGGTTATATCTGTGTCTGGGGACACGATGTACATAAAAATACTTGTTATTAAGTGAGGTTGTGCTGCTTTGTAATGCTAGGGACCATTGTGATGTGCCTAAGGCTATCCTATATAAGAGGGGACCCCAGGAAGACAGCCAGGACCCCTGGGGGAATCAGAGGTCTCTGCTCTAGATGGAGGAGGATCTTCTCCAAGACAGAGCCATTCATAATGGAAGACACTATCCTGGAGGGAGTGAGCTCCAATCCCTGGCAACTTTGGAGCAATTACTGTTTGTCCAGCCCTGGTGCAGTACTGGGGACATAGCAGCGCATGACAGAGCTATCACTGGCCACATGCTGCCCCAGATCAGTGGAGACATTACAGGGCCTCTGGTGGCCAGCACCTTGGGGTTATGAGAGGGGGTGGCCCAACGGTAAGATTCTAAGATTCTGAAATGACATTAGACAAATAATTGTGTATATATTTAGCTTTTTCACTCTTTAAGCCTGGCTGCTTCTTGTCTCTATTGCTACATAACAAACCATGTCAAGATTTAGTAGTTTAAAGCCATAATTGACTCTCCTGCTTCTGTGGGCTGACCCAGCAGCTCTGCTGACCTTGTTGGGCTCGCTCGCGTGGCTGCATTTGACTGATGGGCCAGCCGATACAGCAAGGCCTCTCTCTGCCCCAGCCTGGGCTTCTGACCTTGCAGCTGGGCTGGGCCCCAACAGGGTGAAGGCAGAAGCTGCAAGGCCCCGAGTCCTGGGCAGCAGAACACAGGCTACATCTACTAGTCAAGCAAGCCATGAGGTCAGCCCAGATGGAGGGGTGGGGACAGAGCCTTCGCTTTTGCATGGAGTCACATTCCAAAGAGTCTTTATGTTCTGGGATGGGAGGAATTGGTGCTACTAAAAAGCTGCCTCACTGGCCTGCTCAGAAAGGCTTCAGAACCAGTGACAAATAACTGCATGGCTTATGCCTGGATGTCAGGAGACCTGATATCTGTCTCCTGCACCACTAACCGAGTGATGTGCGACCCTTCTCTCGGCGTCAGTTTCTCTATGTGTACAGTCAGGGCACTGAGCATGGTAGGTCTCTGGCCCTGTGTGTGCGTGTGATGGGGTGAAACTCAGACTATGCCGCCTCTCTTCTTCCAGGTGCAGAGACGCTGATTTGTACACATATCAGAGAAGCAGAGGCCCAACCATAAAAGAAACTGCCATCCTGACACAAATGACCCTGTGGCCCACTGCTTCCTATGCCTCCTCTTCTGGTGACAGGCACTGCACCCAGCCATGCCCAGAGCCAGTTTCCCGTGGCAATAACAGATGTCCATCAAAGGGAGAGCGTGTGACTCAAACAAGGCCAATCAGCCGCCTTCCCTGGGACTGATTCAGAGGCCCAAGGAGACAAAGGTCTCATTTGACTGGAATTTCTAACTGGGGCTGTTGGTGGCTGCATCCCAATGGGGAGAAATGAGGCCCGGGTGAGTTCAAAGAGAGGAGAAGAAGGAGAAGTGAGTTTGAGACAGCACAGCATCTCCAGGGGCCCAGCACCAGCCCTGAACCCTCCTGAGTGCAGTAGGGCCACCAGCCACCCCAGTTTCTCCTGCAGGAACCAGTTTCTCTGGTGTTGAAGCTGGTTGGGGTTGGGTTTCTTCTCTCCTGGAGCTGAAAGAGGCCTGAGAAACACACACATTGTCTCCTGAGCAGCCACCACCATGATTAAACAACTGAGAGTTGAAAGCAGGCTTTCAGACGTGACGCCCTCAGTAGACATGACGGGTGGCATTTTGTTATGTGCACCCAGGAAAGACACCTCCCATCTCTCCATGGTGCCCCCAGGCCTGCTCCCTGAGCCCTGTAAAATAACAATACCTCCCCTGAGGTAACTGAAGGGGAGGAGGAGGACATACCCTACCCTGGGCAGTGGGCAGAGGTTCCAGAAACCCACAGACCTGGGGTTTGCAGCCAGGCCCACTCACTGACAGAGAGATCTTGTATGAATTACCTGACAGACCTGGCCCAGTGTGCTCATCTGCAGAGCAATGCCTGTCTCAGGCATAGGCACAGAAACTGCCTAGCACACAGTAGGTGCTTGTTCAACCAATATGACTTCTTACAACATTATTTCTCAATAACATCGAGAAGGAGTGGTTTCGTGGCTTTCTGTTTTGCAGATGATGAAACTAAGGATCCCAGAGGCTGAGTGACTTCCCCGGAGTCCCTCGGTGGGTAAGTGGAGGAGGTGAGTCTGACAGCCAGGCCCAGGTGCTCTGATGACAGGCCTGCTGCTATTTTGTCCCCTTACCCCACCCTTGCCTGGAAGATCTGGCCTCACAGGGCATGCCAGAAACAGCTGGGCTGGGTTCCTCTGCTCAGACCCCCTGTTCATGTGTCTTCTCAGAAAGGCCTTTCTAAAAGCACCCTGGTGGTGGAAGCAGTACGCTTTAGTCTCATTGTAACCAGTGAGAAATGGGAAATGGTGATGACGGCCTCTGCCCTGCCCTGCCCTGCCCTCCCTCGAGATGTGTCCAGGACCAGGATGAGGGATCTCAAAACATGGTTCTGGCCGGTGCAGTGCCTCATGCCTGTAATCCCAGCACTTTGAGAGGTCAAGGTGGGTGGATCACCTGAGGTCAGGAGTTTGAGACCAGCCTGGCCAACATGGTGAAACCCCTGTCTCTACTAAAAATACAAAAATTAGCCGGGTGTGGTGGTGGGCACCTGTAGTCCCAGCTACTTGGAAGGCTGAAGCATGAGAATCGCTTGAACCCAAAAGGTGGAGGTTGCAGTGAGCTGAGACTGCACCATTGCACTCCAGCCTGGGCAACAAGAGCGAAACTCTGTCTCAAAACAAAACAAAACAAAACAAAAATGGTTCTGGGAAGCCAGCATCTGCCAGGTGGCCTGGGGTCGGGAGAGGGAGAGTACCTGTGGTCTTCCTTCATTCACATTCATGGCTCGTCCTATGGCACAGGCTGGTTTGGTGGTGAGAAGAGCATGGCCCAGGGAGTGCTGGTTCCAGCTAGAAAGAGTCATCTATGGAGCAGGTCCAAACCCAACCAGGAGCCTGGGACCCATGAGTCCAGCCCATGCCAGCTGCCCCCAGCCAACCCGCAGACATGGGAGGGAGAGGCGTGTGCTTGTGGATGATGCCACAGAGACTGTACACAGCAAAAGTGGAGCAAAACACTGTCGCTTTTTTTTTTTTTTTTTTGAGATGAGTCTTGCTCTGTCACCCAGACTAGAGTGCAGTGGTACCATCTTGGCTCACTGCAACCTCTGCTACCCAGGTTCAACCGATTCTCCTGCTTCAGCCTCCCAAGCAGCTGGGATTACAGGTGCCTGCCACCACACCTGGCTAATTTTTGTATTTTTAGTAGAGATGGGGTTTCGCCATGTTGGCCAGGCTGGTCTTGAACTCCTGACCTCAAGTGATCCACCCACCTCGTCCTCTCAAAGTGCTGGGATTACAGGCGTGAGCCACCACACCTAGCTGTCACTCTCTTTTGAGTCCCTTGGTGAAGCAATAGCAGTGAGCCGAGCAGTGCCCCACCACATCCCCCCTTCATACACCGAAAAGTCGTGGCCCAGGGTGCGTGATCTTGACCCTTCTCCTTACTGGCTGCTTTTGGCTTTCTCTGGAAAAGCCTTTGTTGTTGTGGGAGGGATAAAGTGCTGAGGTCTGAGTAGGGGTAGTGGGCTTAGGGAAGACAGAGAAGGCATTGGGGGGACATCTGGGGTTGTGGTCACACAGCATTCTTGGGTCAGGAGCCCCAAGATGTGTGGGTTCTAGAGCTGAAAAGGCCCTTAGAGGTTCAACCCTTCACTTATAGATGGGCGACTGGGGCTCAGACAAAGCAAAAAAACTACCTGCCATCACACAGCAAACTAGTGACGGGGCTCAGGACTGCAACCAGTTTTCCTGCACCCCCATCCGGTGCCCCTGGAAACAGGTGACTGCCCCCCACCATCTCCACCAAGGTTTTGGCCTCAAGGGAAGGAAGCTGAAGTGGGCAGAGGGGTCCCTCAAGGTCAGCATGGTGAACGGAACTTTGTCTGCCCTTACCTCCATGTCCTTTCAGCCTGGGTGCCTCCCTGGGCAGGGTGGGTACAGGACGGGGGTGGGGGGAAAGGGGTGTGCCCCTGGCCAATGGCAGTCAGGCAGGGGCTGAGAAGCCAGCTGACAGGAAGCCCCCAGCATGTCTGGGTGATCAGATCACCAGAATCGCCTGGGCTGATTGAGAAGAAAAATATATTCACATCCACGTCCACAGCAGCAGCAGCCAGGGGCATGGGGCCTCATCCCCTCTGAAGAGGAGCCTGCAGCCCAGGTGGCCAGCACAAGCCAGATACACAGTGGCCCTTGAGGAGGACTGGACAGAGGGAAGTAGAAGGGACGGCAAGGGGGTAGGTCAGTTGGTTCTAAAGATGAAAACAAAATTCTTCTCAATTACTGCCTATTATGCAAATGGAGAGACTTGGGTGCAGGGAGGGGCAGACCCTCACCCCAAGTCTCCCTTGATTTTCAATGCAAGCTTTTGGCAACACTTTCTCATAGCCCTTCCCCCTACTCCCCTCCCCAGGCAGGTTTCCAGCCCTAGCTGATGCCTGGGTCCTGATCCACAGGACACAGCTGAGTAGCTGGCAGGTGGCAGGAGGGGGCAGGGCTGAGCTTCAGGAGTATGGGATGTTCTGCTGGTTTCCTTCAACTCCCCACAAGACGATGGAAAGTCACTATCCTTCCCCCATGTGTTCACTGGGAGCCACCAGCCATAGTGGAGTCTGAGCCAGAGATCTGGGTTCATATATCAGCTCCCTTTTGAGCCTCAGCTTCCACATCTGTGAAATGGGAATACTAATCCTGATCTTGGAGAAGTAGAGGATTCCATGGGATTGTATTATTCCCATTTTGTGGGTGAGAAAACTAAGTCTTGGGGAATTTAAGCAACTTGCTCAAGATTACACAGCTAAAAATAAAATTGGGCAAAATCTGTATTGGAATCCAAGTTTACATGACTCCAAATTCTTCCATTTCTACTCTAGCTGGGAGCCAGAGGGGATTTCTGGCAGGAGGACTGCTGCAAATGTTTGGAGGCAACTGACTGAGCCTCTTAAATGGGCAGAGGGGTGTGCATCCCAATCAGACAGAGACCACCTGGAATGGCTCTGACTGAAGTGGCCAGGGGGCCTGGGGCAGGGGAGCTAAAGACATTCTTGGGCCCCCGGAGGCCTTTGCTCTCTGCCTCTTAGGTGGAATAGCCCCCGCCTTCCCTTCCTCAATGCCCCAAGCCCCACTGTCTTTCCACTGCTTTTTTGATCAGATTGCCCCAGTGTTCTGGCATGAGAGATGGGGGTGTCCCAGCATATGTTCCAAAGGGTATCCCTGTGATTGTGTGCAGAAGTACATGTTTGGCATTGTACACTTGGGAGCTGTGTGTGCATGGAAGCTCATGCATGTTTGCACGTGAACTGTGTGCGCGCAGGTGGTCTGTGTGCAGCCTCCCCTTCATGATGTGTGTACGGCCATTTCACACCTCTGTGCTACTGTGCGTGAGGGCAGATGATATGTCCTGGTATCTCCCGAGTGTGTTTGTAACCATATGCGGGGTGATATGCCCCAGCCTGTGTGTGAGGACTGGCTGTGTGGGAGTACTGGTATGGCTGGGAGGCTGCTGTGGGCACTGTGGGCCCAGATGTTTGTGTTGTATGTGGAGGTACCTGTAGCTGGGTGTGGGGCAGCCTAGGAGTGCCACTTCATCTGCAGCTGCAAAGAATGGGGAAAAGCATGTCAGGCATTTTGGGGGACCTGAGACAGGCTCCGTGTCCTCACTAAGTCTCCATTTCCCTTTCTGCTAATGAACCAGTTATCCTTGAGGACGTCCTGGGATTGAGGCCCCTAGAAGGAGGGGGAGACATGGATGAACCCACAGCACCCGATGGGCAGTTAGAAATCGCAGTCATGTTGTGGGGTAAGCAGCTGGTCTGCTCAGGGGAGGCCAAGTGAGGGGGTCCCAGAAGCACCACACGCCTGGGCTACTCGACGCAGGAGGTGCCTCTCTAGGCTCCTTTAACTTAGGAAACCCAGTCCTCCTCTGCTCCCCCTCCCCTGTGTCCAGAACACTCCCCAGCAGTCACCCCAATGGCTGGGACGCCGCCCAGCTCCACACCTAAGGTTTACAGCGGGCTTTGTAGCGCGGAGTCCTCGTGTCTCTTTCTCTTGCAGGATCGTTGATTCCTTTTCCACAACTGGAACCAGAGGCCAGAAGAGATGGCCCCCCGAAGGACCAGGACTAGGACACGAAGGCAGGTTTCGGGACCTCAGACGTCTACAGTAACCACGCTGCGCGACCAACACCTAAGGATGCCCCGGCTCCAGACTGAGACCCAAGTCTGACTTCCCCCTGCCAGTTGAGGCTCCTTGCCTGGTTGCTGCGACGATTCGAGATGGGCCTTACCCGGGCCCCACGCGTGTCGCAGGCACGCAGCACGCACGCTTAGTAAACACCAGCTGTAGTAAGCGAGTCCCCCTTTGTAACTCGACAGAGTACTAAGTTCTCTGGAGCGGCGGGCGCCGCAGGTCAGTGGCGTCCGCGGGGACCCCGCCCCCGCCCCCCGCGCGCGGCCGGGGCCACCCGGTGGGGTTGCGACGCGCTGACGTGGGCGGATCAAAGCCGCCGCCCGCCTTATAAAGCAGTTTGGGAGGCTCGCGCCGGAGATCGCGCCAGGCGAGGAGGAGAGCTCGGGCGAGCGGCGAGCACAGGCCACGGGAGCTGAGCGCAGCAGAGAGCAGCCGGAGTCCGCGCCTGACTCCGCGCGGGTCCTGAGCCGGCCGCAGCTTGCCAGGATCCCCGGCGTCCTTCTCGCGCCGCTTCACGAAGAGGGCGCCTTCGCCGCTCGCCCAGCCGGAGTGCGCACGGGCCCGCTGGAAACCGCACTCGCCGCTCCCTGGGCAGGCCGGGGCACCCGGGCACGCAGGGCGCGCCTGGCGAGCGCCCCGGGAGGTGAGCAGTGGTCGCGGGCAGCGGGCAGCCGCTCAGCGGGGACCCGCCAGGGCTGGGGGCGCCCGAGTCCGAGGGGGACGACGCTTCTCGCACCCGCCACGACCCCCTTGGGCACCCACTCCCGGGTAAGCAAACCAAGCGCTCCTCCATACCTTTCCCCCGCAGCACTCCGAAGAGTTCCCCTTTGCGGAGTGAAGCCTCGGGAGCCTGGGGACGCGGGGTTTAGGGGGACGCGGGACGGTGGTGGGTTGTGCAGTTCCTGCGGCCCTCCTCGAACTTTCCCGGCCCGGCCCCCCTCTTCTGCCCCCGCACCCCAGGTGACCCCCTCCTTCCCAGTCGTTCGGCGGATGAGGTCATGCCCGAGCCACCCCCGGGGGTGGGGGACTTGGATCCCGCGACAGAGGGTGTGTGTGGTGGGCGGGGGGAAAGGGTGGCAAAAGGCAAAGAAATGCGGCAGCGCCTAGTAAATTGGGGATGGGGGCAGAAGCCTGGCTTTGAGAACGGGTCCCAGGGGCGGCGGGGGGAGGGGGAGAACCGAGTTTGTTTACTGACCTGAGCTCCAGGCTGGGGACTAGGGAGGAGGAAAGTCCTGTCCCCGGCCCCGAGGCACATCTGCAACCGCCCGGAACATCTGGCTGAGCTCGCGCACGAGCTCCACGCCTCCCACCCCCGGGGCTGAAGTGCCTCGGTGTCCCTCAAGGCCCTGGGCGTGCAGGGTCCGGCTCCAGGGGGTTAGCAGGAGGGATCTCGAGTGCTCCCACCCACCCTTCCCACTTCCAAAACAACCCGTCTCCCGGGTGACCCAGCGCCGCGTGCGCAGCCAAGCAGACGTCTCTCGAAAGCCTCACGGCTGGGGTCAAAGCTGGGTGGCAGGCCCGGCCTCGCCCCGCCCCGCAGGTAACCTTGAAGCCGTCGCTCGGCGTCCCTGGTTGGCGGGGTCAGCTCCGTGAGCTGCGTGGCGGGAGGCTTCGGGACCCGCCCGTGCCGACCTTGCGCGCCGCGCGGACAATCGGCCCCGGTGCACGGTGCCCGTGGGGCGTCGGGGTAGGGGGGGCCCCGCAAGTCCTCGCCGGCGTGGCCTGGTCCCAGCGGCCGGCTTTCCAGAGTCCTCCACAGCCCGGGCCTATGACCACCTGTTGGCGGCGCTGGGCTGCGGCGCTGCGCTCGTGGTGTTCTCCCTGTGCACAGCCCCAGGCGGCCGCCTCCCGGGCCCGCTGCAGGCAGGGTAGCTCGGACCAACTTCGAGGAGGTGACCTCTCGCTCTCCAAAGGTGCTACGCCTGGCGCGGCCCACTACGCGCCCGGCCCCAAGCAAGGGGCCGGGCAGGTCAGGGCGGCCCACGGCAAGTGTCCTATAGAACGACCAGGACACAGGGGGCACTCCCTCGACACGTTGTCCCATCCCCAGACGGAGAAGCGGGGGCCCAGGAAGAGGACTTGACCCCAGCCCGCGACGCAGGAGGCAGCCGCGATTCCCCCCTCCTCGAGCCCCGGCTTAGCGCCCCCTGGCGGGCTGGGGGCTTCAGGAGGCGCGTGCACCCTGACCCGCGAGCTCAGGCGGAGGGTGACCCCGTGGCCTGCGCGGCTGTCCCGGGCGCTCGTACAAGGGACAGGAACAGTCCGTCAGGACCCAGAGGCTCGGGCCAGGCGCTGCCTCCCCGCGCGACGAGCTTGGGCGGCGGAGGGAGAGCCTTGGGACAGCCGGGGCTGCACCGAAAGAGCTGGGCGGGGCTGGAGGCCTGGGTCCCCGTCCGCTGTGCGACCTAGGGGGCTCCTCCTCTCCCTGGGAGACCAGGCTGGACACAGATCCCCCGCTGTGAGTCCGCGCGCCTCCGTCCTCTTGCAGCCCCCGCCCCCTCCCCACCCAGGAATGCCGGGTGCCTTCGGGGGGCGGCGCACTTTGGGAGAGGGGAAGACGGTGACAGGAGTTTTGATTCCCCCCTCCATATCCAGCGGATATTTTTCTCGTTCTGAGAAGTGCAAGAAACTTGCAGGACCAGGAAGACAAAGGATTTGGATACAGGCTGGGTGGGAGGACGGGACTGGGTTACACCGAGAACCCCTCTGAGACCCCCAGCCTTGACGGCATGTTTGTCGCAGGCGCCCCTGTGCTGGGCGCTAGCTGCGGGGCTCTGCGGAGGAAAAAAACTGTACGATCCAGGCTTCTCCTCGCCTTCCTGTGGGTTTTGCCGACAGGCTCCAGAAAACAGTGGGGCTTCCCATCTCTGCGTGCTGACTACCCACGCGCAGGAACGCGCCACGCAGGTGGCGTCGCGGTGCAAATAGCAGAGGGGCGCTGAGCCCCGCAGGCTGCAGGGAGACGGGGTCCTCGGGGGACGCACGGCGAAGCCCCATTCCTCGTTCTTATGGGAGGGGACACCGAGGCTGGGGTGGCTGAGGGCTTGCCCAAGCTCACAGAGCCAGATAAGAACGTCCCTTTTCTGCTCCAGCGCCCCCACTACCGTGGGCGCCTCCTTTTCCAACTCCCCAAACCCTTAGAAAGGAATCCCTTTGTCTCTGCTCCTCCCGAGGGGAGAGGGGCTGGGGCTGTGTCTGACTCCGGGCGAACGCCAGGTGTTGGTAAATTTGGGAGAAGCTGGGAAGGGAGTTAATGAGGTGAGAATGAAGTGAAGGAGAGAAAAAGCGGAGAAAGCGGCTCCGCGGGCTGCGGGCGGGCGGGGCAGCCTCTCCTCCGCGGCCCGAGGGCGCCGCCTGGAGGCCAGAGGCAACACCGCGCCAGCCCCGCGAGCTTCCCCGCTTCGCTAAGGCGGGGCTGCCCAGTCCCAGCCCGCATGCCTCCACTCCCACCCTCCAAAGTGGAGCGGCTAAAGACGGACTTGGAGACTCGGAATCCTCACTGTACAAAGAGCCCTACCATCCCGTTTCCCATCCTCCCCTTCCCACACCGAGAAAGCAGGGCCCCGAGCAAGCCCCATTTCCTGATTTCGCCGGACACCCGGCTTGCCGCTCCCTAGCTGAACCCCACCTCTGCGCCTCAGTTTCCTCATCTGTGAGATGAGGCAGCGATAGTGCCTATCTCACGGGGTGCTGGGAGGAGCAGATGCGATCGTGTTAGGGAACTTTGTTTGTTTGTTTGTTTGAGACGGAGTTTCGCTCTTGTCGCCCAGGCTAGAGTGCAGTGGCGCAATCTCCGCTCACTGCAACCTCCGCCTCCCGGGTTCAAGCGGTTCTCCTGCCTCAGCCTCCCGAGTAGCTGGGATTAGAGGCGCCCGCCACCACGCCCGGCTAATTTTTTGTATTCGTAGTAGAGACGGGGTTTTGCCATGTTGGGCAGGCTGGTCTCGAGCTCCTGACCTCAGGTGATCCGCCCGCCTCGACCTCCCAAAGTGCTGGGATTACAGGCGTGAGCCACCCTGCCCGGCCAGGGAACGTTCTTTATAAAAGCGGAATTGTGCCCGAATTGCCCCAGCTTACTGAGGAGGTAAACTGAAACACGGTTGGGAAGGAGAATTGCCGAGGCCCTATTAACTAATGCTCAATATTGCAGGGATAAGCCCCAGCTCTGGGTCCTCGACTCTGCTGCCTCGCCTGGACTCCTGATTCCTCATTCCTCTCCTTTCCGTCCCAGGTCTGCGTCTGTCCGGGTTTCCCCCTCTGTCTCCGTGGCTCTCAGCCTTGTCCTCTGAGCGTCCTTCTCCCTCTCGCTGTGTCTGCCCGGTCTCTCCTGGGGTCTCCGGTTCTGCCGCCTCCTGTCCCTCCTTCCGGCTGCCCCGGCCGGAGGGGCTCGAAGGCGCGTTGGGGCCCGGGGCCACGCTGGGGGACACGCCTTCGGCCGCGCCTAATTCGAGCCAGGCGCGGGACGCGTCCCCCGGCCGGGCGGAGCGGGAGGGGACGCCCGCCGCGCTCGGCCTCCCCGGGCCCCGACCCCTCCTTTGTAATTTGAATAAAACGCCTCCCCCGCCCGCGCGCCGCCTTAACCCGCCGCCTCCGCTCTCCCCGGCTGCAGGCGGCGTGCAGGACCAGCGGCGGCCGTGCAGGCGGAGGACTTCGGCGCGGCTCCTCCTGGGTGTGACCCCGGGCGCGCCCGCCGCGCGACGATGAGGGCGCGGCCGCAGGTCTGCGAGGCGCTGCTCTTCGCCCTGGCGCTCCAGACCGGCGTGTGCTATGGCATCAAGTGGCTGTGAGTAGGGACCCCGCGTCCACGCGCACAGGCCGGGGACTGGGGCGGCGGAGGGCGTTTCGGGGTCCCCTGGATGGGGCGAGCGCACCAAGACCCGGGAGCCTAAGCTGGCTTGGCGGTCGTGGGCAAGTCATCCCTAAGCCTCCGTTTCCTCCTCTGTAAAATGTCCTTGCCTCCCGGAGGCTTGCGAAGAGGGAATGAGACGGGCGTGGACCACAATGGAAGCGCCTGGTCCTGTGCAGCTGACGGTGGCGCAAGGGCCACGGAGTTTCTGGCCACCTCCGCAGGGGCAGATGGAAAAAGACATTCTGTTCAGGGGGCGCAATCCAGAGCGGCCAGCCCAGGAGCGATCCTTGTCAGTCAGTCTCCTTGACCCTAGCGGGAGTTCCGCTGAGACACTCCTGACCCCTCCACCTGGGTGACCTTGGGAAAATGTCACTCTACTTCTTGGGGCCTCCTTGTCCTCCTCTGTCACAGGAGGGTGAGACTCCCCACCTCCCTCAAATCAGATGAGAAGAGGCTCCTGAAAGGACCTCAGAAGCTGTCAGATGCCACTGTGCACATGTGCAGGGCATTCCTTTAGATAGAAATTATTCACGCAGGGGTAGGAGGGAGAGAGAGGCTTGGTGCCGAGCTGAAGGGAGTGCCTGCTCAGGGGGCTGGGGGTGGTGAAGAGAGGAGTAAACACCAGCCCCTTCCTGGAGGAGCTGCGCTCTAAGTTGAGAGAGATAAGCCCAGGCTGTAAATAACTCCACAAGTGTCCAAGTGCCCGAGGAGAAACCAGAGCGGGAATCTGGAGGCCTAGAGGAAGGAAGCTCACCTGGTGGGGACACAGATTTGAGACACCGGGAAGCTTTTCCGGGGCTGTGCCTCTGGTGACTGAAGCGCTGCCGGGAGTTGGCTGGTTCGGGCAATGGAGAGGAGGACGCTGTGGGCAGAGGGGCTCCCTCAGAGGGAAAGTCCAGGACAGGACAAGGGTCTGGAATCTGGGGCCGGGGCAGGGAGCCTGCAGATAAGACAGCAGGGGGCAGGTTGTGGGGGCTGGGGAGGGCGCTGCAAAGGGTTTGTGAATTAGTTGGAAGACAGGGTGATAGTGGCTGCGCCGCCAGCAAACAGTCTGGAGGTCACTGGCCCTGCCCCTTCTCAGGCCAAGTTATTGATTAATTGACGATTCGAGGAGGGAACCCCGTCTTCCTGCCTTTCTTGTTTACAAGAAGCCTGGTCTCAGCAATCTCCCAGCCCTGGGCACTAGCTTTTCCCAGCTGTCCCTGAGGAGTTCTGTGAGAAACCAGCCACCTTCCTTTTGCAATGGGGTACCCAGCACTGTTCCAGCTGGCAGGGACCTCCGATCAGCGAGTCCAAGCTCTCTCATCCACTGCCACCATTTTACAGATAAGGATACTAAGGTCCAGGGAAGGAGAGGATTGGCTGAAGGAGCGTCAGAGGCCTTGCACTGGGCTTGGGTGTCGTTTGCCGCCCATAAGAGTCCTGTGGGGTCACTGCCATCATCCCTGCTCCACAGTGGGAACACCGACACCCTGCAAAGGGCATGATGCACGCAAGCCCCCACGCTGGCCTGTGGTGGGATGGACGGCTGGCTAAACCTGACATCCATGTCCTCTGTCCCCACTGCAAAGTCAGGCTGCCACAGAAATGGGTACAACTCATTGTGTGCCTTAAATAAGCCCCCAGGCTCTTGGGGGAGATGGACATATAGAAACACAAAGTGGACTATGGTCTGTGTCCTAGCAGAGGAAGCATGGCAGCCCAGAGGAGGAGTGATCAGTTCTATCTAAGGGAGATGCATAGGCCAGGATTGGAAGGACAGGGAGGATTTGGATGGTCAGAGATGGAGTGCAAAGCAGGCATCCTAGGCGGGAGGCACAGCACGAGCAGAAGCCTGGAGGCCAAACAGCGCATGCGGGGAGACCTGGAGAAACCAGGCACCACAAGAGCCTACTCCTAAGTGCCCCAGACGCTGCTCCGAGAGCTTGGGTCATGTAATTTAGATCATACTGCACTCCTGTGAGAAACTGATAGTCTAGCAATAGGGGATTAAAGTCTTGCTAGAGTTTAAGATAGAGGGGGAGGTGGGAAAAGGGGTGGAGTTTAAGAATAACAATTATCTGTGTATGCATGTGTATATATAGATACACGTGTGTAGGCCACGTGCATATATCTATGTATATGTACATATATGTCTACACACACATGGCCTCACTTTGTGCTAGGCGCCGTTCTAAGTGCCTTATGTATATTGTTCCATTTAAATATCCCAACCACCCTGTGAGGTGGGTGCTGCTATTACCCCCGTTGCACAGAAGAGGAAACAGAGACTGGGGGACACAGAGATGGGGGACTCTACCTAGCAGGGTGTCACAGCTCAGAGGTAGTAGAGGCAGGATTTGAGTTAAGCTGCCTAGCTCTGTGGACTGTTGGGCACAGGGAGCCCCAGCACAGCTGGGAGCAGGGAAGTGTTCAGTGAGTCTGGAAAGCCGGGGACTCACCCAGGAGCCTCCGCTGGCCTGGGCTTTGGAGAGTGAGCTGGAGATGAAAGGGGCACTTGGCACAGGAACTGAAAGCCAACATGGCCCAGTGGCCTGGAATGCTCACCTGGTGGGTGCCTGGGACGCAGGCTGAGCTGGTGGGATGGGGGCTGGGGAGAGGGGATCAGAACCTGGCTGCCCATAGAGGCTGCCCAGAAATAACCTGGGGATCCTTCCCTACCTTACCTCCACCCAGGCCAGGCACCAGAAGACTCCCAGCCCCTCAAGTATTCGGGGTCCCGGGTCTGGGCTGTCCACCCACTTCTTGGCTTTCCTGGTAGGGGGAGGGTTTGAGGGGAGTCCCACTCTCCTGTGAACCACGGAAGCGGTGGGGTGAGAGGAAAGGCCCAGGCTGGTTGGGAACATCCATAAAGGCCGCCCCCTTCCCTGGGCAGTCCCACACCTGCCACTCCCACGGAGGTGGGGCCAGGAGGCTCTAGAGGGCCATGGCGCTGCAGAGTAGGGTGGAAGGAGCGCCAGACTGGGACTGCAAGGCCCAGCCTGAGTTCTGCAGGTCAATCGCTTTAGCTTCTCTGAGCCTCAGTTTCCTCAGCTCTAAGATAGAGGTAGAAGGAGCCCTACCTCAGGATGCAGGAGGCCTGGGGTCTAGCTTGTCTCTGCTTCTGATTGGCTGCGTACAGATCTGGGCAAGCCCTGCCCTTTCCGGGCCTCAGTTTCCCCACTTGCACAGTGGGAGTTCGTGATGCTGTGGCAGCTGCCCTTTGGTTTCTTGGTTGAGAAGCATCAGACCAAGGCCTGTTAGGGCTTTACCTTTGCAAGATGGGCTGCACAGGTGGGTCAGCATGTGTGAGGCCAAGGGGACAGGCTTCCATCTCTGAGGTCTGGGCAGTCAGGTGTGAAGGGGACCCAGTGTCATTTCCAGGCAGGACTGGATCTGCAGGCTCAAGGCCCTTCATCAGCCTCCATTTCTCTATCTATACAGTGAGGACAAGGGCTGGACTGGTCCCTCTTCACTCTGGAGTCCTGGGACAAAGCCCAGGAGGGAGGGAACAGGAGGACTCTCAGGCTGTGGGGCCCCAGGGGCTTCTTCTTCCTGAACGGGCAGCTGCAGCCCCAGGCTGGGATGGCTGGTGAAGAAGGGGCACTTCCGAGGTTCCTAGACCTCTCCCCGGTTCCTAGACCTGGAGCCTAATTGAGGAGTTAATTGAGGAGTCATGGAGGGAGAGCTTCCCCAAGGTTGCCCCAGGGGAGTAGACGGAAACCTGGGGAGAGGCTGGGCTTGCCTGGGTGGCCTAGAGCCTGGGTTCCTGCTCCATTCTCCCTGCCACATGGGCACCAGCATGAGGTGGGGCCCAGGAAAGCCCAAAGAGACACGGGGAAAGGAGGGACAAAGGTCTGGTTGGGAGAACAGGATCTCCTCGACTCAATTGTTCTCCCACCTCAGGGTCAGCAAGGTCCACAGATGCAGAAGCATGGGGATTCCAGGGCAAGACTGAGTCCCTAAGCCAGCCCGCAGCCCTCATCAGCATCCTCCTCATCCCAGAAGCACAGATGTGGGCATCAGGGTCTCTCTCATCGCCATCTGTTGACCTCACCCCATCTCTCTCCCTGGGTGGGCAGCTGCCAGGCTACATTCTGAGTGGCGCTGATGGGGGCACCTTCTGAGGCCCTCTGAGCCCAGCTCTGCCGAAGCCTCACCTGGAAATGGTCTGGCAATACCACTCAGCACCGTGGGCGGCCGAGCTGCAGAACTGCAGAGAGGGAACTTGGGGCCCAGGTCACTTAAAGGAGCCTGAACCTGGCTGCCAGGTCTCTGGCCTAGAATTCATCATGTGACCTGACCCCTGTGCCTAGAGGGACAGGGATGCTGTGAAGTGCAGGTCCAGGAAGGAAGCCCTTCTTTGAAGGTGCCTTACACGGGGCCGGGTCCCCTAGAGCGGCCTGAGGGTAGGGTTGCTGGCGCCACCAGGAAAATACCTCAGTGAAGTCATTTGACAGCTTGTGTTACCAATGTCAGAGCCTGCATTGTTCTTAAGCATTGAGCAGTATGGATGGGGAAATTGAGGTGGAGCAAGGGGCAGTGACTTGCCCAAGGTCTCATAGGGAGAGAGCTGCTGAGCCAGAGCTTGAACCCAGATCTCTGCCCCAGCCAGTCCCAGCAAGGCCCCCAACTCCTGAATGAGAGGAGGCCTTGCCACCCCGGTAGGGCCCTGAGCTCGGGCCTCGCCTGTGAACTCTGCGTTCCCTCCTGTCCTTTCTTCCACCCTCTCCCCCAGGCCCCCACCCCCAGATAAACTGAAATGTTTCCAATTAGGGGTCTGTTGGAGTGAAGCGAGCGAGATGTCCACAAGGAGAACTCCCCCGCCTCCCATCCTAATCCTTGATTACCTCCCCAAGGGGGATTTATTTGGAAACGGTCATTACCACTAATTACCAGATGACCGCATGGCCCTCCTCGGGAGTGGAATCTGCTGCCTCCCGCCTGCGATCTCTGCCTGCAGCCCCTGTGGGCGGGTGGCCTCCCTGGTACACATGGCAGCCTGCTCCTGTCCCAGCGTCAGCCTCCAAGGCGGGCCCCTGGGCCTTCACACTGCTCTGCGCCCACCAGGGCCTCTGGATCTGTTTCTCATTTACCCTTGGGCCGCCTGGGGAGTCTGAGCCTCGTCTGGAAGGTGCTCTGACAGCACCTTCTCCCTGAGCCTTCTGGGGAGGATGGAAAGACTGAGACCCAGGGTAGCTCCGGGGCTCACCCCAGGGTCCCAGCCTAGGAGACCCAGGCACCAGGAGCACCAGGCTCCCTTCCCTGAGAGCTGCAGCACCCAGCACTCACAAGCTGTCTGCACTGAGCTCCCCAGGAAGAGGCTCAGCCCCCATCGTCCCACCCTGTGGCTTGAGCCGGAGCCCAGGGAAAGACACAGGAGGCTGCCTTCACTGCCTGAACGCCCACGATGTGCCATGAGCCTGCTGCTAGGCCATGCGCTGATGTGCTGTCACCCACGTTTTCCTTCTCATTTGAAAATGGAGGAAGCTGGCTCAGAAGGAGCGGGAAGAAAGTTGGGCGAGGGCAAGCGGCAGAGCAGGCTCAGGACGGGCTGGGTGGGGACTGCTCAGAGCAAAGCACAGTGGGGACCCAGAGAGAAGTGACCCCAGTGCCTGCAGGGACTGACAGCCTCACCAAGAAGGATGACAGGGCCTGCTGGGGGGTGCTGGACAAGCACAGCCCCTAAAGCAGGGCTGATCATCCCCTCTGGGCTGCCGTCTGAGGTGTGAAGTGGGAGGCTCTGTCAACCGGGAAGGGCCATGCCCATGTGGAGCTGTTTACCCCATGACGGCACCGCACGCAGGGACAGGGTTTGCTGGGTGGAGGTGGAAGAGCTGTTGACAACTGGGAAACACACTGAGGTGATGACGTTTGCCTCTGTGTGGTCAGAGCCCACCCAGGAAGTAAGGCAGGGTTCAGCAACAGGTTCCCCAAGAAGGTGAGGCCAGGGCAGGCCAGAACAGTTCCATTTAGGTCAAGAAACCGCGTCTGAGGGATGCTGTGTGGCCCAACCTGTGCCGGATGCTGGCATCTAGACACACCAGACATTTCCCGACTCATAGTTTAGGGGGTGGCAGTGAGGGGAGACTGCCCTGGACACCACAGTTGATCTTACACAGGGCGAGTCACGCCGCCCTAACCACAGACACCAGGCCCTGCTTTCTGGGTCCTGGGAAGGTTTCTATCTTTGGGGGTTATAGGGTGGGTGGGGCATGGCAGAGCGTGAGAGGCAGGAGGAAATGAAAGAACCTATTGAGTACTTACCGTAGCACATATCATTCAGCCTTGGCAGGACCCTGAGAGGTCCCCACGTTGTAGTTGATGCCCAGAGAGGGGCAATAGTTTGCCCAAGTTTGCACAGCACATAGAGGACAGAGCTGGAGTGAGAACCCAGGCCTTCTCACTCTGTCTGGTCCAATACTTGCTGGGCAACAAGCAGGGGACTTAGCTTCATCTATGAATTTTTTGTTTGTTTGTTTTGTTTTTTGAGATGGAGCCTCACTCTATCGCCAGGCTGGAGTGCAGTGTCACAATCTTGGCTCACTGCAATCTCTGCCTCCCAGGTCCTGCCTCAGCCTCTCAAGTAACTGGGACTACAGGCGCGCACCACCACGCCCATCTAATTTTTTGTATTTTAGTAGAGACGGGGTTTCACCATGTTGGCCAGAATGGTCTTGATCTTCTGACCTCATGATTTGCCCGCCTCAGCCTCCCAAATTGCTGGGATTACACATCTATGAATGTTTTAAACACTTTGCCTACGTTCTGTTATTTAAGTCTCACCATAGACTTTTTTTTTTTTTTTTTTAAGTAGACAGGGTTTCACTGTGTCACCCAGACTGGAGTGCAGCAGTGTAATCATAGTTCACTGTAACCTCAAACCCCTGGGCTCAAGTGATCCTCTCAAGTAGTTCAGACTACAGGCATGCACCACAACACCCGGCTAATTTTTTTACTTTTTGGTAGAGACGGCTCTCACTATGTTGCCCAGGGTGGTCTTAAACTCCTGGCCTCAAAGGATCCTCCTACTTTGGCCTCAGAGTAGCTGAGATCATAGACATGAGCAACAACCCCCAGCCTCATCATAGCCTTTTGAAGTAGTAATTATTTCTATTTTATTTTATTTTAATTTATTTTATTTTATTTTTTTGAGACAGAGTCTCGTTCTATCGCCCAGGCTGGAGTGCAGTGGTGCAATCTCGGCTCACTGAAACCTCTGCCTCCTGGGTTCAAGCAATTCTCCTGCCTCAGCCTCCTGAGCAGCTGGGATTACAGGCATGCGCCACCGTGCCTGGCTAATTTTTGTATTTTTTGAGTAGAGACAGGGTTTCACCACGTTAACCAGGCTGGTGTCAAACTCCTGACCTCAGATGATCTGCCCGCCTTGGCCTCCCAAAGTGCTGGGATATTACAGGTGTAAGCCACCGCGCCTGGCCTTATCATTTCTTTGTAACAGATGAGGAACATGAAGCCCAGAGAGGTTGGATAACTTACCTAGGTCACACAGCTGGTGTCCAAGGCTTGTGCTCTTCCTGGGGCTAGGCCAGGAGCGAGAACAGCTGGGTCATTGATTTATAATGATTAGTAGTTTTATCCAGCCATTAGACTAGGGCATCCTTGAGGAAAGGATCTATGTCATATTCATTACCAAATGAGTCTGGGAAGAGTTGGTGCTTAGTAAATACCTCTTCCACAAGCAGATCAAGTTCATTCATGTCCAGAAGCAGGGGGAAAGGCATTCCTGGCATCAGGAAAAGCTTGGGCAAAGGCATGGTGGCAAGACAGTTCTTTTCAGAGAAGTCAAGAACCTGGCGTAGCTGGATGTCAGGATGAGGATGGGAGGCTGGCGAGAGCTGGGAGGCCAGGCTTTGAGGGGCCCTGAATGTCAAGCAGCAGCCCTTGGCCTTGACTAGGCAGGTCCAGGGAGGCTGCCCACAGGTAGGAAAAGACCACCAAGGTGGTAACTGTAGTAGCTTCCATCACTGACCACTGACCACAGAGTGTCAGCCCTGGGCAGAACGTGTGACACACATTGTCTGATTTAAGCCCTCAGTTAATACTGGGAGGTTGATGGGAGAGGAGAGGTTAAGTGACTTGCTCAAGGTCGCAAGGGGAGTGATGTAGCCTGGAGTCTACCCAAGCCTGTGCAGTGCCCTTGGCAATGGGCTGCCTCCCTCAGAACTCAGCCCAGGGGTTCTGGGATCTCTACCTTGCCAGGTCTCAGCCCTGACCCTGGGTGAGGACCGCTGGGTCCACAGCAGGCGGGGCACTCAGCACTTCTGGCTGCAGAATGGCCCCTCTTGGTTCCCTGTCGCTCCTGGGTCTCTGCTGGGTTGCTGAAGGCCAGCTGACTCTGGGTTCCAGACGGCCCCTGCTGTGGGTGGGGGCACTGAGAGTGAGTCCATGTGGAGTCCTTTAGGGTTGTGGGGTCCTTAAGTGCTGCCGATGCAGGCTGCCCTCAGAGAAGGCCTAGGAGAACGGCAGATCGAGGAGGGACCTGGTCCTAGAGTCTTGGAACCCAGGTGCCCAGAGCTGGGATCTGGGAGGCTCTTGGGTCCTCTAACATCACCAGGGTTCATAGAAACCCACCAGGCTAACGTTTCCCAAAGCACGGACGAGGTGGATGAAGTCAGCAGCCTCAAGCAAAGGGCTCTGTGCTCACTGTACTCAATAGACTCCCTGAGTTAAATAACACCAAGCCTGTTGCTTTGCTGCAGGACTTCTCAGGACCTTTAAAATGTAAATGTGCATCCTGACTCTCCAAGCAGGGACATAGTACATCGTGTTCCCCAAATGGATCCCTTTTGTCAGAGTGTCTCACTGGAGCCCATTCTGGGAAATACGGTTTACAAGTACAAACACTGAGGCCCAAAGAGGGGCAATGAATTATCTAAGATCACACAACAAGTTAATGGCCAAGTCTGAATTAGATACTAAATTTTTCAAGTTCCAGGTCATCACAAAACTGAGTGGCTCTTTAATCCTTTATTAGGAATTCCTTGCATGGATATGGACTTTACAACATAATAAATGGGTTTAGTAATCACATGAAACAATGATGGAAAACTCCTACCTCATGTAGCGCATCTAGAAAGGCTTCAGTTAATAGTATGCATAATTATTGTGATTATAAGAATCTAGCATTTCTCATGGTTTCTGGCACATAGCTGCTCAGTGTTGAATGAATGTTGAATAAAGACTAATGATTCACAGCTGTGTGAGAACTAAATCAGGTGGTGGAGGTGAGCTTTGTGAACTGTACAGCTGTTTTGTTAGTATAATTATCCTAAAGCTTAGGTAGGATGGGGTTGTGATCCTATGTTATGAATAGGGCCTGAGGCCCAGAGAGGGACGGTGATGTGCCCAAGGTCACATGGGGTGTGAGGGGGATCCACTGCTCTGCCAGCTGACACTTTGGGAGCCTTTTTTGGAAGGAGCCAGGAAACCAGGAGGCAAAGTCCATTGAGGGAAAGGCTGGGGCCAGAAGGGCGGGTGGAGGCCATGTGGCCCCTGACAACCGTGTCTCTCCTTCCATCGGTCATGGCCTTTCCATGGTGTGCAGGGCGCTGTCCAAGACACCATCGGCCCTGGCACTGAACCAGACGCAACACTGCAAGCAGCTGGAGGGTCTGGTGTCTGCACAGGTGCAGCTGTGCCGCAGCAACCTGGAGCTCATGCACACGGTGGTGCACGCCGCCCGCGAGGTCATGAAGGCCTGTCGCCGGGCCTTTGCCGACATGCGCTGGAACTGCTCCTCCATTGAGCTCGCCCCCAACTATTTGCTTGACCTGGAGAGAGGTAGGAGCTGGTGAGGCTGCTGAATGCATGTGGGTGCGGGTGAAGGAATTCAGGCATCAATCTGTGTGTGTTTAGATGGAGGGATGGGTTCATGGGTGGGTGGATGATGGATTCATGGATGAATGACGGGTGGATACAGGCATGGATGGATGGGGTATGGGTGGATGAATTAATCATAAATATGGGTGTGCAGGCATGAATTCACAAACAAGTAAACACAGATGAGTGGCGATATCATCACAGGGGAGCCTGGACAGCACATGTACCTGTGTGCCCCCATGCATGAATGAAGGAATGACCCAAGGCTGTGGCCTGCTGTACTTGAGGCCACATGTCAGGGAGGCTCCTGGGAGGGGAGTCTAGAAACAATAATGCTATAGAGCCCACCCGCAGGGCAGACAGGTGTGCCACAGGTAACACTGAACCAGACTGCAGAAACTGTTGCACCATGCGCAAAGCAGTGTGGGGACAGAACATCTCAAAGACTTCCTGCAGAAGGTGGCTTCTGGTGGGGGTAGTCTGGGGGACCCATGTACAATAGGGAGGCTTTTGACAGACAGAAGCGCCCCAGTAGGTGTAATCTCTCCCCTGCACTATAATAACTTTTCTTGTGGGTCCTAAACAGTAGCAGCTAATGTTTGACAAGCATTCCTTTCTTACTGAATTATTTGAACTCCAGAGGCAGCCTGTGAGGTAGCTGTTATCACCCGTATTCTACAGTTAAGGAAACTGAGGCTGGAGAAGGGAAAGTGGCTTGCTAGTTAAGAGACAGAGCCATGGCTCGGACCGATGGCCAGGGCCCCACAGCTGAGGCTCCTGAGTGCCGTATTCGTTTCCCAGGGCTGCTGTCCAATGGGCCACAACTGGCGCTTGCAAACAACAGATGTGTATTGTCTCAAAGTTCTGGAGGCCGGAAGTCTGAAATCGAGGTGTCAGCAGGGCCGTGCTCCCCCTGAAGGTGCTAGGGAGGATCCTTCCTGGCCCGTCCCTAGCTCCTGGTGGCGGCCCGCCATCCTTGGCATTCTTTAGCTTGCAGCTGCGTCACTGCAGTCTCTGCCTCTGTCATCACAGGGCAAGCTCCCTCTTTGTGTGTCTGTGTATCCGAAATTCCCCTTTCTTATAAGGACACCAGCCACTGGCCTAGGGCCCACCCTGATCTGGTATGACCTCGTCTCAGCCCCATTACATCTGCAAAGACCCCACTTCGTCATAAGATTATGCTCACAGGTACAGGGGTCAGGACTTGAACACATCCTTCGGGGGGACACAGGTCCACGCATAGCAGGTCCTTTGTGCATTTGTCTGGCGCATCAGGAGCTCAGAGCCTGGGCCTCACTACTGTAAACCATCCCCTAATGCCAGTGCAGGGCGAGTGGGTGGAAGCCTAGAGCTGTGAGTGTGAGTAGGAGGACGTGGGTGAGGGCATGCCTGTGGGTGTGGGGTCCTGAGTGTGGCTGTCAGCTGGTATATTCAGAAGGAATTGGGGAAGCAGGGGTGACATCTCAATGGCCCTAGTGCCGACCCCTGCTGGCGTCACCTTGGTTACAGCAGGGTGTGGGCGAAGGTGGAGGACCTCTGACCTGGGCGGGGTCCTAGCCCTGGATCAGCGTCGGCTGACCTTCCCCTCCCACCCTCAGGGACCCGGGAGTCGGCCTTCGTGTATGCGCTGTCGGCCGCCGCCATCAGCCACGCCATCGCCCGGGCCTGCACCTCCGGCGACCTGCCCGGCTGCTCCTGCGGCCCCGTCCCAGGTGAGCCACCCGGGCCCGGGAACCGCTGGGGAGGATGTGCGGACAACCTCAGCTACGGGCTCCTCATGGGGGCCAAGTTTTCCGATGCTCCTATGAAGGTGAAAAAAACAGGATCCCAAGCCAATAAACTGATGCGTCTACACAACAGTGAAGTGGGGAGACAGGTAACCACCCACCCCACCCACCCCCAGATAGTTGTGCTTGTGCCATTGGCCAGAAAAGGGCCACCCAGCTTGCCCCAGTGGTGGGGGGTGCGGGGGGACGGGCCCTGACTGGCCCACACCAGATGTGCCTCACACCATCCTCATCCTCAGCCCTTCCCTCGCCAGCTGCTTGGGGCTTGTGTCGCTTTCCTCCTCCAAGGCGTCCACTGGGGTTTGGGTTGTCCAAGCAGAGGGAGCACTGAACTAGGAGTCAGGAGCTCTGAGTTCTGGCCTTGGCTCTGGCACTAAACTCGCTTAGGGACTTTGGGAAAGTCAGTGCCTCTCCAGCCTCAGCTGTTCCCATCTATGAAATGGTGGGGGTGACCTGGTGCTGAGTCCCCATCTGTCATGTTCCTCAAGCTGTCCCTCCCTCCAGGGCGTGGAGAGGGCTGTGGTCAACAGAAGCCTATCCTAAGGGGTCATCTGCTTGGATTTAACGGGGACTCCCACCCACACCAACCGAAGCTGCTAGAACAGTTTCCTCCAGCATTCATTATTATCAGGTTTTCATTCATTCCTCACCTCACTGCCCAAAAGACTGGGGTGAGTGGACCTGTCAGTGAATGAACTTTCTACCAATCTGTGTTGCAGACACTGTGTTTGGTGCTCCATACCTTTCTGTTCTGTGGTCACAGAACAACTCGGGCAGGCCCTGTTGTCCCCTTTTTACAGATGGGGAAAGGACCGTGAATGGCAGGGATGGCCACTTGGCCAGAGCTGCATGTGCAGATGGCATCTCATCAGCTCCTCCCTGCACCCTTTAGCCCCATTTTACAGAGGCACTAAGTGAGGCTGAAAGCACTTCAGCGGCTCAGCCCCACGGCACGATAGAGCCCAGGACTGTGGGACTCCCAAGTCCAGGGGCTTCAGTGGCCTCACCTGTTCTCAAGGGTCTTCCTTGTGTGAGGATTCTAGGGTGTCCAGGCCATCCTTGGACAGTTAGGGAAACTGAAGCCAAATCATACTGTGGGTCTATAGCAGAGCCTGGCCAGGGACTCAGGACTCCTGCCTCCTGGCCCTGCTGACCTGTCCCCTACCCCTGCTCATGAAACCCAGTGGGAGCCCTTCACCAGCGGCCAGCACACCCACCACCATGGCCACGCCCACCATCATGGCCAGGCCAGCTGCGCGCCACATGCTGCCAGGGCCACAGCCCTCCTCTCCCCACCATGCAGCCCAAAGAAGGTCCTCCACCTCAGGGCAAATCAGGCCCGTCCCTGAGGCCATCTGCAAAAGGGGCCAGTGTCCCTGCAAGGTGCAGGGCTGCGTGAGGATTAAATGAGATCACAAACGTGTTTAATACACTAGGAAGCTCCAAGCCCCTTTCCCCAGCTTATGCTGAGCAGCAGAACCTAGTTCACCTGCCCTCGATGGCTCACCAGTGCCTCGGTGCCCTGCAGTCCTGCTGACTTCATCCCTGTAACCTCCACAGACAATTCCAGATTGGGTACCCAAACACACTCCCTGGGTCCTCACTTCCTGGCACTGGTGAGGGGAAGGAGTCCTGGGACCTTGGCCAGCTCCCCCACTAACTCACTTGTCTTGGGCAAGTCCTGCCCACTCTGTGCCTCAGTTTCCCCATGTCTCTGATGCAGGGGATGGGCCCAGGTTCCCATGACTCTTGCAGGTCTCTGTACAGGAGAGGCAGGAGGGTAGGCCTGGGCAGAGGAATCCAAGTCTTGTGTTGAAAGAAGGGTTTAAAAGGTAGAACTGGAAGGCCCGTAGAAGGCATCTAACTTCTGCCCCTCAGTTATGAATAGGGAAACTGAGGGCCAGGGAAGCTGGTGGGCCCGAGTCCTTTTTGAAGCCAGGGCAAGAGTCTCCCCAAGCCTCTGAGCCCAAGGGGGCTCCACCATAGTTATTACTTAAATGGATTTTTCAAAACCAATATTGATTTAACTTTTATGGTTCACAAAACCCTTTTGTGTGTGTGATCTCATTTCATCCTTACAGCTCTCTGCAAGGCAGGAATTATGTGCTCACCTTGCACGAAAGAAGACAGAGGCCCTGAGTGGCGATGTGGCTTGCTGAGGGTGGCCTGGCAGGAGCACTGGCAGTGGGGGGAAAGTCAGCCAGGCGGCGGGGAGGTGCCCCCTGCACTTACCCCTGCCTCTTCTCCCCTTCCTACCCTCCTCCCTTCCTTCCTTCTCTTCTTTTCTGCCTTTTTTCCAGCAAGCATTTAGTGAGAGAAAAAGCATGAAACAATTAAAAGCCACCACTTTTGGAATCACCCTCAGATCTGGGTTCAAATTCAAGCTCCATGATTTTCTATCTGCACCCTTGGGCATGAGACTTAGCCTCTCTGAGCTATTGTTTCTTCTTTTTAAAATGGGGGAAGTAAGGATACCTCCCTTGGGCTGTTGTGGTGATCAGTCTCCATTATGTGTTAGAGCGCTTGGTATACAGCAGGTGCTAAACAATGGCATCCCTATCCCTGAAAATGCCTTTCTTCCTGCCCCTCAGCTGTGCCCCCTACGGTTGCAGGAAGGCCCACACCACCTCCAAGCTTTAAAGCGAAAAGCTCTATCACTTCAGACTCCAGCAGGCAGTGACTCCCTGAGAGCACCCAGCCATGGGTGGGTGGGGCTGGGGTCCCGGGTCAGGCCAGGGAGGGGACTCTGGCCACCCAGCTGACACCTTCCCCTGTCCGCAGGCTCTGCGCGCCTCTCTGGAAATGAAGTGTAAGTGCCATGGGGTGTCTGGCTCCTGCTCCATCCGCACCTGCTGGAAGGGGCTGCAGGAGCTGCAGGATGTGGCTGCTGACCTCAAGACCCGATACCTGTCGGCCACCAAGGTAGTGCACCGACCCATGGGCACCCGCAAGCACCTGGTGCCCAAGGACCTGGATATCCGGCCTGTGAAGGACTCGGAACTAGTCTATCTGCAGAGCTCACCTGACTTCTGCATGAAGAATGAGAAGGTGGGCTCCCACGGGACACAAGACAGGTGAGGCCTGCCGCCACCTTGGTGGGAAAGGGTCACCGGTGTTGCACATACTGTTCCCCAGCTCAGGGCCACGCACACAGCAGGGACTCAGGTGGCATGTGGGGAATGGAGACCCTGCTCAGTTTAGAGAGTTGGCCCCAGGACTGCTAAGTGGAGATGCCAGGGTTCTAGGGTCCCCTGCAGAGCTGCTGGGAGCGCCTGTTCTGCACTGCACCTGGCAGGGGCCAGTGAATGTAGGCTGATGGGGGGCCCCTGCTCCACCTTCCCCAGCTGGGGAGACAGATGGGAAGAGACAATGATGCTACTGGGGGACAGGACAGGAACGAGGCTGCCCAACGTAAGATAGGTGCTCAGAAAATGTTTGTCAGATGAACAGATGACGGGTAAAGGCCATACAGCCTGCTCGTTGCACAGCAAAGGGACTGAGGTGCCAGGGGAGATGGGGACAGCCTACACTGTGTGAGGGAGAGCGATGTCTGCCTGCATTCCGTGCAGCAACACTGCCCCTGTGTCCTCGCCCCTGTGAGCCCTCTCCCCGCACGCCCCCATCTCCTCCTGGGGACCCCAGGCCTGGAACCCTACCACAGCCCCAGTCACAGCTGCTGCAGCAGGCTCAGGACAGGAGAGTGAGGGAGCCAGGGGTGACTGCAGACCTACCGTGTGATGGGTGGGGCTGGTGAGGACTGCACAAGCAGCATTTCCCAAAGACGGTGCTGGCGAAAGCGGGTCCCGATCTCCTACGAGAGAAAGAGCTCTGTCGTCACATGCATTTGGGAAATTCTCTGGCGATTCACAAGGCACTAGAACATATGAAAGGCTCTGAGGAATCTGCAGTAAAGGATCTGTTTAAGCCAGTGTTTCCCAGAGGTGTTTGGCCATGGAACTCTTTTATTAAGGAGCCCCTAATAGCATTCCACAAAACTCGTGTTCTCGGGGTTAAAAGAATATTGCACCAGAGAGTGGGTGTCTGGGAACGTGTCTGGCACATAGTTGGTGCACAGCCAGCGTTGACTTCCTCCGCAGCCCACGTTCCTGTCTCCAGGAGAGGGAGGGGTGGGCTGGGGGGCTGCATCCCCACAGGCCAGGGCAGCAGGCTCTGTGAGGAGGCCCAGGCTCCCATCTGGAGGCCAGATTGAGGGGGTCGGCAGAGGGAAGATGGAACCAGGTCAGGCCAGGGAGACAGGAAGGAGCCAGAGGCTGGGCTGAGGTAGATGGGGATGGGGGAGTTAGAGGAGGATTCTAGAACATGGAGGGCTGCAGGAGGCCCACGGAGGACCCGAGAGTGAAGAAAGGGTCTTCCTGGATCCATATGTGGCTCTGTGTGTGTCAGGGAGGGCACAGCTTCCCAACAGGGGGACTTGAGCACATCCCTCACTGATCTGAAGCTCAGGCTCGTCTTCCACACAGTGGGGAGGGCACCCCACCGCTCACAGGGTTGTCGAGTGATCTCCAAGCACACTTACCTAGCATCTCCCCTCTCTCCTCCCCTCCCGGGCAGTCTCCCCTCCCCCTGTGCCCTCAGGCTGCCAGGCCCCTCTCTCCCAGCTGCCCCTCACTCCTGATGAGGAGGCCCCACCCTCAGCACTACCCACCCTCCTGGCTTCCTTCGCAGCCCCCACAGGTTTCCTGCCTTGTGGCTCCCGGTCCTTCCCTAGGGGGACCCTTGCAGGCATCTGTATTAGTTGGCTTTTGCTGCAGTAACAAACACCCCCAATTTCTCAGTAGTTCATAACCACAAGCATTTCTTGTGCCCATTACATGAGACTGCATGTCAGCTGTGTCTCTGCCTGGTTCTGGCAGGTGCTGGTGGGAGGTCCCCAAGGGCTCAGGTCATGACAGAAAAGCCTGGTGTGAAGGGAGCCCAGAGGGTCCCTGATCCAGCCTGGACATCAAGGAAGGCTTCCTAGAGGAGGGGAAATTTGAGATTGATGATGAGGTTGGGGGTTGGGTGTAAGTGAGCCTGGTGAACTGTGAAAGGCGTGTGCATGCGGGGTATCTCTAGAGGCTGCCTCCCTCTCTGTGGAAGATGCCTTGCAGCCTCCTCAAATCTCACCTGGGGAAACCGAGGCCTAATCTGCAGTCAATATTCCAAACCCTAGCCCTCTTGTCATATTTCTTCCAGAGGCCTGCACCTCTGAAACCCACCCCCGCCCACAGTCTGAGCCACCCTGTACCCTGGGAGCCAGGCATCCAACGGCCCTTCCCTGGGCCTATGGCCCCACTGGCCCCAATCCTGGTCCCAGGCACCCGGGCCTTGTCTGGATCTGACACTGGAGGCCAAGTTTTCAGACAATGCATGTCAGGGATCCAGAAATTTAAAAAAGAACTCTGCCTCCTTCCTACCCTTCAGGGTAGAGTGCTCAGCCAGAGCCTTCAGGAGAAGGCTGAGGGGGAACTCATGGATGCCAAGTGGCTAAACAAAGCCCAAAAAGGTTCAGTGACCTGCCTTAAGTCACACAGCCACTAAGTGGCAGAGCTGGGGCTTGAACCCAGGTCTGTCCAGCTCTGGGGCATGTGTTCTGGGAACTGCTGGCAGCCCCCACTTGCTGGTCACCGGCTGACTCTCCCCAGGCGCTCCCCTCCTTCTGCCCTTGGCCCCTTCCAGCTCAGGCCTGGCCTCTCCCCCAGCACTGATCAGCCTCCTCCGGGCCTCCAGCCTTCCCCTTCCATCTGCTCTCATTGTTCTGAGGGCAGGCCTGGTCTTCTGCCTTTGCCCAGGCTGTTCCCTCTACCCCAGCACTCCTTCCCTTCTCTGCACGGCGGAGTCTTGCTTATCCTTCATGAATGGCCTAGATGGCCTTTCCTCTTCCAGGAGGCCCTGCTGAACTCTCACAGACCTTGTACTCACCCCGGGCAAGGCCCCTCTCCCTTCTGTGTCTGTTTCCCCATCAGTAAATATGAGGATTGCATTCGGTCATCTCTAGGACTTTCCCATCTTGGACATTCTGGGATTCCTCGGCCCACATGTGGGGACCCTTTGTCCCTGTCAGTGCCCCAGCCCCCTGCTGCTCTGTCCCCAACTACATCTCATGAAAACACTCCCTGTCTAGCCTCAGCCCAGCTAGAGGAGCCACCAGTCTGAACAGATGATTTGTCACTAGACAGAAGAACTGAGAGCAGTGGAAGGATGTTTGCATTTTATAGGGACCTTCAATGTCTTTGCATCCCACATTTGGGAAGAAATGCAGCCCCTGCCAGCTTCCACGCCCCACCCTTTAGGGTAGGGAGAGCAAGTCAGGGCCTTAGTTTTAGTCCCCAAGTTTAAGCCTCTGCCCTTTGCTGAGCCTGTTTTCATCTGCATAATAGACATAATCATTCCACTGACCCAAGGGCCCTACAGGCCTCCACTAAGATAAGACACTGGAGGGAGAGCCTGACCCACAGGAGGCACATGGCCAACAGACCCCTCTTCCTCCACGAGCAGCGTGTCTGATGCCCAGTGGGGGTTCAAGTATTTCAGCATTTATCCTAGGATTCTAAAAATCAAATGATCTTGACATCTCTCATAATATTCAATTAAAGATTAAATATGGCCGTGTGTGGTGGCACACGCCTGTAATCCCAGCTACTCGGGAGGCTGAGGCAGGAGAATCGCTTGAACCCAGGAGGCAGAGGTTGCAGTGAGCTGAGATTGCACCACTGCACTCCAGCCTGGGCAACAGAGCAAGACTCTGTAAAAGGTTACACATAAAGATAGGCTTATTAGATTGGTTGGAGGGTCCTTCCAGTATTTAGAAGTAGAAGAAATAGAAAAAAGATACCTCCAAGACAACAAAACAAGGCTGGGCACAGCAGCTCATGCCTGTAATCCTAGCACTTTGGAAGGCTGAGGTGGGAGGATTGCTTGAGCCTAGGAGTTCAAGACCAGCCTGAGCAATATAGTGGGATTCCATCGCTACAAAAATAAAAATTAAAAAATTAGCCGGACATGGTGGTGTGTGCCTGTAGTCCCAGCTACTCAAGAGGCCAGGATGGGAGGAGCACTTGAGCTGGGGGCCTGGGTGGTGGGGAAGGCGGGGGTCAAGGCTGCAGGGAGCCATGATCACAACCACTGCACTCCAGCCTGGGCAAGAGTGAGACCCCATCTCAAAAAAATAAAACAGCCCCATCATTTTGGTAACCCCTTATTAGAAATATAGGGAAAAGTTAGAAGTACCTTTAGGTAAGAGGATTTTTTTAATTCCCCAAAGATCAAGACAGCTTCTAAGAAGGGCTGAGTCGATGGCCATGGGAGACGCTGCCGGCTGCCTGGCTGGGAGTCATGGGGTGTTGGTGGGGTGGTGACCAAGGCATGCACTGACCTCCTTCCTGCCCCCACAATAGGCAGTGCAACAAGACATCCAACGGAAGCGACAGCTGCGACCTTATGTGCTGCGGGCGTGGCTACAACCCCTACACAGACCGCGTGGTCGAGCGGTGCCACTGTAAGTACCACTGGTGCTGCTACGTCACCTGCCGCAGGTGTGAGCGTACCGTGGAGCGCTATGTCTGCAAGTGAGGCCCTGCCCTCCGCCCCATGCAGGAGCGAGGACTCTGCTCAAGGACCCTCAGCAACTGGGGCCAGGGGCCTGGAGACACTCCATGGATCTCTGCTTGTGAATTCCAGATGCCAGGCATGGGAGGCGGCTTGTGCTTTGCCTTCACTTGGAAGCCACCAGGAACAGAAGGTCTGGCCACCCTGGAAGGAGGGCAGGACATCAAAGAAAACCGACAAGATTAAAAATAACTTGGCAGCCTGAGGCCCTGGAGTGCCCACAGGCTGGTCTAAGGAGCGGGGCTTGGGATCGGTGAGACTGATACAGACTTGACCTTTCAGGGCCACAGAGACCAGCCTCCGGGAAGGGGTCTGCCCGCCTTCTTCAGAATGTTCTGCGGGACCCCCTGGCCCACCCTGGGGTCTGAGCCTGCTGGGCGTACCACATGGAACCACTAGCTTGGGTTGTAAATGTTTTCTTTTGTTTTTTGCTTTTTCTTCCTTTGGGATGTGGAAGCTACAGAAATATTTATAAAACATAGCTTTTTCTTTGGGGTGGCACTTCTTGATTCCTCTTTATATATTTTATATATATAAATATATATGTATATATATAATGATCTCTATTTTAAAACTAGCTTTTTAAGCAGCTGTATGAAATAAATGCTGAGTGAGCCCCAGCCCGCCCCTGCAGTTCCCGGCCTCATCAAGTGAACTCGGCAGACCCTGGGGCTGGCAGAGGGAGCTCTCCAGTTTCCAGGCAAGGCGGCTTCTGATTGATGTCCCTTCTCCCTCCGCGCTCCCCCCACACCAGGCCCTGGCCCTGATCTCCCTGTAAGAGCTCTTGGTCAAGGGCGAGGACAGACGTCTTGAAACATAAACCCAGCTGGCCGCATCTTTTTTCCTCGGGGACACACACGCAGGCGCAGCTCAAAGCCTGGCCATGTTGTCAGGCCTGCCTGCTAAGCTGGCTTCAAGGGAAAACACTCCCTGGGCAGCTGGGATGCAGACTTCGGGGAGGTGGTGCAGATTCAGGCTCTAGCTAGCCCTGGTGGGTTTTCTGCATGACCCTGGGGAGGGCTCTCTGCCAGCCGCAGTTTCCCCATTTGTAAATGGGAGTGGTGGGGAGGAAGGCTGAAGGTTGGGAAAGGCCTCGTGCCTGGAGGCTGGCAGCATTGGACGTGTTGAGAAGTGGTTGGATTCTGGTTCTGTTTTGAAGGGGGAGCCAACAGGATTTGTTCTCTTTTTGCATGTGGGGTGTGAGGGGAAGGAGGCCCAAGAATGACTGCCGGGGTTTTGGCTGGAGCACTTGGAAGGCTGAAGGGGCCGAATGCCGACATGGGGGTGGGGAGAGGCCTGGGGTTCAGATTTGGGCCCGTGGGGATTGTGATACAGTTTACGCTCCTAGTGGAAATACTGAGTGGCCGGGCAGATATCCGGGTCTGGAGTGCTGGGGAGCGGCCAGGGCTGGAGATCCACATTTGGGTGTCATCACTAAGGGAGTGTGTGGGATAGAAGAGTAAAGAGGACCAAGGCCTGGGGCACTCCTGCCTTGGAGGTTGGGGAGATGAAGCTCAGAGAAGACACAGGAGACAGAAGGAACAGCCAGGGAGGCAGGAGGGAGGTCGGCGGTCCTGGCTGTTGCCAAGTGAAGACAGGGTGCCAAGGGGAACAGGATCACTGCAGGCACATCACTGTCCCTCTGAGCTTCCTTGTCACCTCCCGCATGTAGGCAGCACCAGTAACCAAGAGATGAGTAAGTGGGGTATCCCCAGTGCCTGGCCAGGGCAGGTGGCCCCAAAACAGAAGCAGTGGCTCATCACCTGGATCTTGCTGTGGCTGGGGTGTAAGAGGATGTTATAATCCAAATCTCTGCATGCACCAGAGAGACTCGGACTTAGCACCAGTGCTCTTCCCTCCCCGAGCCGGCTGAGGACTGAGACACCACCAGGAGGGGCTGGGGCAAAGCGGGGCCTTGTGCAGGATTTGGAGAAGTGAAACCACATCCTTGGGGGTGGGATGGCATGGATGACCCCTCAGGGGCTGGACCCATCCTGAGTGGGAAGAAGGGGGCCTTCTGTGGCCATCCTCGAGGCCCTGCCTGAAAGCTTGCAGTGGGGACAGCCAGAGCCACAGCGTCACCAGCTGCAAGGAACCTCAAGATAAGTCTTCTGGTGTGTTTTGCAGATGAGGAAATTCAGAGATGGGAAGGGCCTTCCTGTGGTCACAGAGCTGATAAGGGGCTGGGAACGGGGGGGGGGGGGGGGGGAGGTGGAGCCTTCCCGGGGGGGGGGGGGGGGGAGGTGGAGCCTTCCCGGGTGGGGCCCCTGCCAGCCCCTCTGTTGAAAACCCCCAGCCTCCCTGGAAGGAGCCCCTGGAATGTGCGCTCTCCAGGCCCAGGGCTTCCCTGCTTCACAGCTCTCAGCGACCTCCTAGCCCACAAAACCAATCCCCAGTCCCTAGCCTGGAACACAAGGCCTGTCCCCCAGGCGATTCTTCCAACAGCATTTCCTGCAACTCCCAGCTGCTCAGCCTGCCTGCCCTCTGGGCATCTGCTGTTCTCCCTCGCCAAGAGTGCTGTTTTCCCTGCTGGAATCCCACACAACCCTCACAGCCCTCTCCACAAAACCTTCCCCAGTGCCCTAGGTGGAAGGGATCTCCCCCTCTTCAGGTACCCCACAACCCTCTGAACATTTAAAGCAGCCATCACCCTCCTTCTCAAGCTGCCAGCCAATGCCCTCTTCTGCAAAAGCCAGGTAAATGGCTCCCTCCTCCAGGAAGCCCTCCCCAACTACCCTCAGCCTGGGTCAGGGGCCTCCTCTGGGTTTCCACAGCCTCTGTGCTCCCTGCAATGTTTCATGGAACCAAGGTGTTGTAGAGGCCTGTGTTGTGTCATATCATCTGTCTTCCCCACCTGTCTGGGCCCTTTTCATGGGCTGGGACCAGCCATATGCACCAATGGGCCCTGGGATCTGGGGGGCAGCACAACAGGGCTGGGTATAAAACATACCTCCAAAATGTTGGATTTGGGAGTGTCCTTTGGACCTCTGTCCGGACAAGTAAATGGGGAAACCAGACCAAGGACCCAGAATGGCTCTCAGAAAAGGTGGCCACATGATATAACTGCTACCATTTATTGTGCACCTGCTGTGTGACCTTCTAAACACATTGGCCCAAGTCATCACAGCAGCCCTCCGAAGTGAGTATTGTTACCATTGACAGAGGAGGAAACTGAGGCTCTGCAAGAAAAGGCGGCTCGCTCCAGACCTCAGGAAAACTCCCAGCACAGCAGGGCTCTGAGCGCAGGTGCGTTCCTGCTCACATGTCCGCACTCCCAGCAGGCTCGGGGGAGCTGCATGGAGAGCTGAAGACCATTTCCTGGGCTGAGCTGGAGGGCTGGGAGGGGAGTCCTCAAGCTCAGGACAGGAGACCCTGGGGGGGTCCCTGACTCAGCAGGCTACTGGCCCGTCCCCACATCTGTGACAAAGCACTTAACCTTTCTGGCTGGCCAGGAGCTGGATAACCGAAGGGCAGTGGGAGCTGGTCCCAGTGCTTCCCCTCACCCCCAGGTCAAGGCTCTAAGAATGCAACCAGGCTGAGCCCCACTCCGGGGAGGTGGAGGCTGGGGCCTCTGCCAGGTGCATCACAGGGGTGTGGAGGCTCCCAGGACCTCAGAGCTCTGGTAGCTCAGGATCTCATTGTGTTCAGAGATTTGGAAGTGTGAGATCTTGGTACTCAGGAATTGTGGAGTAGAAACCCCAAACCACTGCCTTGCCAGCCCTGTAGAGGCCCCCAGGCCAATGGCCAACCCAAAGGATTTTGAAGGCTGCATACTGATCTGAGGGTGTCAGAATTCTTGTCCCCAGCAGATTTCCCTTCCCAGGACTTGCTCCATCTCCCTCCTGTGTAAGGGGCAGCAGTCACAGACAGGGCTCTGTGAGGCTCGGAGAGCCCCCGAAAGATGGAGACTCCCCAGTGATGACAGCACCAGCCGCTCTGAGGCGGCTCTGAACCAAGTGTGGGAGGCTGGCTGGAGACCTGGGAGAGACAGGGTCTGAGGAGGGAGACAAGAAGGCGGCAGAGAGGAAACAGGAACTCCTGAAAAGAGGGAGAGATTAGTTTGGTGGGAAAGGGGAGAGTGGACAGATAAGACCCCGTGAGGAGGCCAGGCCAGGCCAGAGGAACAACCAAGGGGCCCAAGCCCAGCCCTGAGCAAGCCACTGGTCTGTGGTTCCTGAGGCTGTGGAGACCAGCCACTGGGTTACACAAACCAGGCCCCAGCATGATGCAGTCTCCAGTCCAGAACCCCAGACCCAGAGAGGCTGGACGGGGTAAGGGGAGTTTAGGGCTAGGAGGTAGGAATCCTGCATCTTTTCTAGCTTCTTGCTGTGTGACTCTAGGCAACCACTGGCCCTCTCTGGGCCTCTTCGGCAGTTGTTTTGTCCAATTCTCACACCCATTCTAAGGGATATGACCCAGTATCTCTGTTTTATTGATGAGGAAACTAAGGCTCAGAGAGGGAAGTGACTGGTCCAACGTTAGAGAATAATTAGTGGAGGAGCTGAGACTCAAACCTCGGACTGCTTGGCTCCAACTGTTGGGCTTGTCTCAGCCTCCACAACATGCATCCCAGGGATGAAGGTGGTCTGTGACTGAGTGGGGGTTTTGACTGGGAGCCGCTGGAGGGCATTGCAAGAGAGGAACAGGGAACAATTCAAGACTGAGCAGTTCCTGACATCTGTTGCAGGGCCTGGGAAGCGCAGTCCAGGCGCAGGTGCCAGGAAGGGGCTGCCCATCAGGATCAGGCCACAGCTCAACTAACACGTTCCCACCCTGCCCTCCTCAGGTGAGCTGCTCAGCATCGCCTGTGTGCCTGGCCGCCCAGGCCTCACCTGTGTGTGTGTTGGCGCGAGGGACGGGGGAGCACATGAAGCTCAGGTGTCCTCTTCAGTGGGTCCACAACTCTTAGTTATTATAGCAGAGAAGACAGGAGGCCGAAGACAGGCAGAGCCCTGGGGCTTTGGGGATTTGGAGAGGGAAGGCCTACTCCTTTCTGGGTACTGGGAGTAAGGAGTTGGAAATCAGGAAGATTTCATGGAAGAGGTGCCATTTGCATTGGGTCTGGAAAGTGGGGCAGGATTTTAAGAGATGGAGAAGAAGGTGATGTGGAGGGGTCTGTGTGAGAACAGCCATGGCAGCAAAGTATGCTCAGAGGATGCCAAGAGGTGGGTATGGCTGGAGCTCAGGGGCCTGTGGGCACCAGGGCAGCAAGGATCCAAGCCAGGCTGCCTTGGGTCCTGCCAGGTATCCAAGACCACCCCCAACAGGGCACTAGCAGCCGACTGGTCTGACCGCCGCCTGCCCGCCAGGCCACCCACCCGCCCGCAGAGCTGGCTGGCTCCAGGCAGAGCAATTTAACAGCCGCACGTTTAACGGTCCCTTTGCTCCCATATACCAAATCAATATCCGCTCTGCTCCCCAGGCTTGTGGCTGCTGAAGACAGTCTCCTTACCGGCCCCTTGGTCCACATTGTCTTACCTGCTGGGCACCAGCAGAGGGGCTGGAGCGCTGGGGCAGGGAGCCCAGGGTGGGTGATGGGGGAGGAGCAAGAGGAGGATGTGGCTGATCAGGACAATCATCCCAGACACCCCCATTCAGGCTGGCAGGTGAAGGCAAGAGCTTGCCAGAGGCCCAGCCTCCAGTGCGCCTGGGCACAGATGCAGTTCAAATCAGAGTATTTATTTTATGTCTCCAGTGTCTGCGCATCCACAAAAGCATGCGGTCCTCAAGAAGGTGGTGGAGTAGGAGGCTGCCTGAGGGCTGCAGGGACAATAGCCCGTTAGATGTCATTACCTCGGAGCCTCCTTCACACTCAAGATTCCCAGAGTCCATTTTTCCTAGAGTCTGGTCCTCCATTCCGAACCATTCCACGGCCCTGCGATCTCAGGACACTGGACTCAAGACACTACGAGTCCATCATGCCTAGTACTTGAAGACTCCAGAACTGTCTGCCGTGGCTTTCTGCACCTGAAGTGCAAGATTTCTCTTTTCTTGCATCTACACCATCCTTGCCTCCCCACGTCCCCTCCCCCGGAGGTTGCCCTCTCTTCCAGTCCCATCTGACCCAAGGCAGAGTGGGAGCAGCAGGCAGGAGGCCGCTGCAGGCAGACCCTGGCTCTCTTCAGCCCTGGCCTTTCCCTAGACATCCCAGGTGAGAGATGGGTAACCGGGGCACCCTCTGATCCAATGCCAGCTCCTGGGGCCTGGCTCTTCATCCTGGATGGTCTTCCTGCAGGCCTGTGATGGGGCTCCGTGCTCCAGGTGACATCTGGGTCGGTTTGGAGGCTGTTCCCTCCTGGCAGTCGCTGTCCTTCCCTCCTGCTGTCTTGCTGGGTGGACCTGCAGGCCCCTGGGGGCTTCATCAGCACCAGGGGCTGATCCAGATTCTCCGGAATGATGATCAACACTTCCTGTGTATCATCCTGCAAGCCCAGGCATGGTGTAAAATCCATTTAGGAGCAAAGAAAAACAGACCCCACCACCTCCTGCACATACACAGCGTACCTCCCATGCCAACACCCCCACACCCACCCACCCCACCCTCTCTCTCTCTCCAGAACACACATGAAATGCAGGAACTCTGTGGGAGGCTGTCCTGGGTAGCAGGCAGGAGCACGGCCTGTCAGAGCCACACAGACAGGGTTTTAACCCTGCACTGCCCCTTCCAAGCTGAGTCACCCTGAACACATCACAGCACCCCCAATTCCCTTTCCTTGGCTGTAAAATGAGGGTGAACACAGCTTGTCCTGACACTCGGGAGAGGTCAAGTGTATAAAGTCTCCAGCACCCTGCCTGGCTGACCAGGCCCAGCCAGAGCTAGGTGGGTTGTGCCTGTTATACAACCTGCCATTCCTTCCCCAAAGCTCCCCTGAACTTGGGCTTCATGCCCTGCCCTGTGCTGCAGGCTGGGGACACAGGTAAGCCAGCTCCAGCTCCTAGACTACACACCTGCTGTGGGTGAGGGACAGGTAACCTGGGCACCCTCTGATCCAAGAGCACCAAGGAGAGATGACTCTGCTGCGGGAGGGGCTGGGGAGGACCATGTGTTATAGGCACAGGCCTGACTGTGGCTCCTGGTTCTGCCCTTGCTGGCCGTGAGTTACTTCAGCTTTCTGAGTCCCTGTTTGCTCATCTGTGAAGTAGGATGAATGGCAGCACCCACCTCTTTGTCTTGTTGTAAGGCTCAAACTAGGTAATGCACATCAAGCACTCAGCAGATAGATAGTAAGAGTTGTCCACTGGTAGCCACTGTGATTAAAGAATAATTCAGTGACACAGTCAGTCAACAAACCTCCACTGAGACAGCCTCTGCAGATGCTGGGGTGTAAGAGCTGAGGCTAAATGGCTCCAGCCCTCAGGGCCCCAAAGCCCCAAGAGTCTGGGTAAGAGACTGTAATTGAGGAGTGAGCAAAGTGGGCTGGGGGCCCAGGGCCAGGGGCAAGGGGATGGAGTCAGGGTAGCCCTCCCAGGGAAGGCCCCGTGGGTGCTGCAGCTGGATACAGAAGGAGGAAGAGCAGTGCCTGGCTGGACTGGAGGGGGACACCGAGGCAGAGGACAGTGTGGCCAAGGTCGGGGTGAGGAGAGCAAGGGCTCTTCAGGAGACACACTCGCAGGGGCCTTCGGGTTTCTGGAAAAGCCCAGCTCTGTGGGATCCCAGGGGACCTGCACGGGAGGGCTCTGCAGGGGTGAAGTGCAGCCCTGCCCTCACACAGGGCTCCTTTGAAGGCCGGAATGGAGCGCGAGCAGAGGGAGGCTTTGCCCTTCCTGATGAAGCCCTGCAGCCCTGCAGCCCTTCTCCCAGGAGACTGTGGGCCTCTGAGAGGGCCCAGCCCCACCATCGAGTCCCCCAGCCCCTTACAGCACCCCAGCCGTACCTCGTGTGGTCCTGGGACTGCAGATGCTGGTGGACCAGGGCCTGCGAGGACACCATCTGTTCCTGCTGTCCCCCAAAAACCCGACCCAGGCCTGGTCCACAGACGCAGCAGAAGCCCAAGGCAGCAAGGGCCCATACCAGAGGGGCTGGTGGACCCCCAGGCCCGAGGCTGGGGCTCAGGTCCAGGCTCTAGGTGGGACATGTGTGCCTCTTGAAGGATGCTGCTCACTGGTGAGTGGTGGGCCCCCAGACCCCATCTTTCCCCAGGTTAACCCCGACTTACAGACAAGGGAACTGGGACAAGAAAGCTGCTCCTGATGGGTGCTGGCTCCCAGTGGTTCCGACTTCAGAGGCCCGCAGAGATGCCTGGCCCTGTGCTGAAGGCCTTCCTGCCCTCTCACGACATCCATGTTTCCTGAGCACCTCTTGTGTGCTGGGGGCTGCCCTTGGTGCAAGTGTGCACTGGGGGGTCTCACTCAGAGCTCTCCAGGCCCTGGTCCCATGGAAGGGTTGCAGCACGCGTTGCAAAGGCCACAGCCCCACACCTCTGCCTGGGGACCTGGCTCCCCGCAAGGGCCTGGCTGCTGGAGGCAGGACAGCTGATCCCTGGAAGGAGCTTGCAAAGGGGCACTACTGGAAGGCACCTTGATTAAGAAACATTCACAGCAGCAGCCCCAGACTCACCTGCCTGGGATTATGGAAGCCTGGCCCTTGGCCTGCAGCTGAGCCCCTGCTGTGGTAACAAGCACACAACCAGCCCTTACTGAGAGCTTCCGAGGCCCTACACACAGGGCACACATGGCTCCTGCTGGCATAGCCACTCACATATCCTGTGAGTAGGACGTGGCATCATTACTACTGAAGAAACAGGTACTGTGGGTGACTCCGGAGCCAGACCAGGCCCAGCTCTACCATTTAATCCCTGGGTGACCAGTGTCTTTGTTTTTTCATCTTTAAAATAGAGACCAGGCCAGTCCTCCCTTCTCTGGGATGTTGAGAGAAGCAGGTAAGGTTAAGGGCTTGGGATGGCCTGTGGCAGAGTCGAGGTCTTGTAAATGATCAGCATGAAGATCCTGATGCCAGGATTTGGCACCTGGGCTCCTCTTCAGGCACTGCTCTGCCTACCCTCGTGGCTGGTCCCATCAGGCTGTTTCCGTGGGACCCCCACTGCCTGGGGAGCTGGAGGCCTGGCCTCCTGTGATAGCCCCTGCCATGATGCTAGGCACAGACCAGGTGCTTACAAATGGCCGCAGTGTGTATTATGTTGGGCAGGAGGGAGAATTAGTGGCATTTGAGGGTGCTTCCATGTAAGCCTGACGCCACCACTCCAAGGCCTCCCATCTCCCTAGGGCATCCATCCTTGTCGTTGCTGGGTCCTCCCACCTCTCAGCTCGAGAGGGATTGTCCCATTTTACAGGTCCCCTTCGCCTCTGCTCACTAAGGGCTGGAGGCTCAGGGAGGCCTCAGTCACTGGAGAGAGAACCAGAAAGACCTTGGAAGTCAGCTTCTCCAACTCTGCTGGCCTCAACCCCACTCTACAGATGGGGAAACTAAGGCCCAGAGGGGCAGGGCTGCCCCCAGTCCCGCTGTGTGTCAGAGGCAGATTCCCTGGCTGTGCTCGGGCCTCCAAGGGGCTGGGGGGCTGTGGGGTCTGGGCCGAACAGGGCCTGTTGTAATCAATCCCGCCACCCTCGCCTGCTTTGCCCTCTGAAGCATGGACTTCCCCTCTCCCTACCAGAGAGGGGCCTGGGTCCTGGCAAGCTGGGGGAGGAGCAACACAAATATTTAGTCTGTGTGGAAGGGAGCAAAGCTCAGATCTTGGCCCAGTGGCCCTGCCTCAGGCCCTGTGCCAGGAGCCACATCACAGAGGACCATGAGCCCCCCAGTGTCCTAGGGCCCCCATCACAAATGATTTTTTGCACAAACCTGTTATGGTGCCAGAAATTCCACCATTTATAATTCCTTGGGGGTGAGACATCATATCTTCCCACTAGGCTCCCTTTTCCAATAATAATAATAATAATAGCAACATGTGCATGTCCAGGGGTGTACAATTAACCCAGGACTTTCCCATCCCCCACCCTCATAACAGCTCGGTAAGGCAGGTACTGTTTTAGCTATTTTGGACGGGAAACCAGGACTCAGAGGGGTGGTGAGACTTGCCCAGGGTCACAGAGAGCAGTAGGTGACTAGACTCAGGTCCAGGTCTGACTGCAGAGTCCTGGTCTCAATCCTGGTCCCCCTAGGCAATGGCAGCTTGAGGTGGTGGTGCCTTTGGGTTCCTGGAGGAGGGAGCCATCCTCGGCCGCAGGCCTGCAAGGGGCCCCTCCTGGGTTGGGGCAGGGACCAGTTGTATCCCCGGTTCCTCCCCTTTTCCTCTACAGCCAGACATCTCCCCAGTCTCAAGCCTGGCGGAAGTTTGACACCACAGGGATCTGATTCCTGCTGAGGGCCTCAGATTTAACCTCCTCTCCTCATCCCACAGTCCTGAGCCCCTCTGGGTTCCTATCTCCATGAATGGGAAGTGCTATCATTCCCCACCTGCTTTAGCGTCTCCCCCACTGCCCCCGCATTATGCAAATCCTCAGGCCCCACCCCAGACCTACCGAATTGGAAACTCTGGGGAGCAGGCTGGAGACTGAGTGGCACTGCTGGAGCACAGGCCCCGGCCTCGCCACCCTCCTGCCCAACACCCTCTGTGGCTCCCCACTACCTGCAGGATCAAGCCTAGCTCCAGGCTGGCATGGAGCCCCTCTGGTCTGGCCACCAACCTGCTCTGGACTCTCCCCTCCTAGCCTGCTCCTCTCTGCACCCAAGCGCCCTGCACTCCTTCCCAGCCACCGCCCTGTAGCCCACACTCCCCACGTGGCTGTCTTCTTGCGTGTCTCCATCCCTCCTGCCTGTCCCTGGGCAGCCTGGAAACGTCGATGATCCTTCACCACCGTCTGTGGCAAGTCCTCCCTGACTTCTCCAGGCAGAGGCCCCAAATTAGTACCCACGGCACCCTGGACTCCCTCTGGGACAGCTCTAGTCACCCTGTGTGGTCCTGCTTGTTTCAGTTTCATACAAGGGCTGGCCCAGGGAAGGCCTCAGTAAATGCTGAGATGGAAAGAACAAGAGAGTTTGGCTGCAGAGACAAGGGGCTACATCTTCTAAACTGAGCCCAGCTGGTTTAGATCATCTCTGGGTCCTCCCACCCCTGCTTCACTGTGGGCCTTCCTGCCCCGTGGGCTTCTGTTTCTCCATGTGGCCGGAGGGGGCAGAGGCAGCCCCTTGCTGCAGCTCAGGGGCCCCTGGGTCAAGGTCACAGTGCCCTTCACTCCAGGGCTCCCATTCTGTCCACTTGCCTCTCCTACCATCACCCCAGGAATGGTGACCCCAGCACCTGCTTAAGTCCCTCAGGCCCCACCCCAGACCTACCGAATTGGAAACTCTGGGGAGCAGGCTAGAGACTGAGCGGCACTGCTGGAGCACAGGCCCTGGCCTCACCACCCTCCTGCCCGACACCCTCTGTGGCTCCCCACTGCCTGCAGGATCAAGCCTAGCTCCAGGTGTCCCCTGCACCCCCAGCCCCATGGTCCATTTTATGGGGTGGAAAATGAGGCTGGGGTAATAGCTGAATCTGCGGGGGGTCCAAGTCACCCCTCACTGGGCTGGCTGGGAGGAGGGGAGCCAGCTCCTCACCAGCATCTGGTGCTCACAGGGGCTGGGTCGACCTGGTGGGGATCCTGGGAAACAGGCGCACTCCTGAGCCCCTCTGCACCTCTGTCTCCTCTCCTCTCACATGGCCATAGCCAAGCACACCTTGTGGGTGAGGGGCAGATGAGACACCAGACATGAAGTGACAGCAGGGCCGTCTGTCTTCTCCACCAGCACCCCAGACTGTGATCCGCTCTGTGCCAGGGTGCTGGAGACAGCAGATGCCCTCCCAGCCAAGGGGCCTGTTCTCCCCAACATTACTGGTGTTCCAGTTGCTCCTTTCTGCTCTGTCTGCAAAGAGGTTCAACACCCCCCAACCCCCAGTGTGATCTGAGGGCTCTAGGAACCCCTCCTGCACCCAGGCTTGAGGGTCCTCCCCTGGGACTCCACCCTCACAGCTGCTCCCACTGGAGTCAGGCTCTTGCCTGGAAGAACTGCAGGTTCCCTGGGAGACTCCCCAGAGCCCCTCCTTAGTGGACCCAGGCCCACCCTGCTCTTCCCAGCTGCCCCTGGTCTGTGCACACAGCCAGGCCTGACCCTGATCGCTCCCTGTGAGGTCCCACTCTCCTCCAACCTCTCACCTGTGGTGTGGCCATCCAGATGGTCCACAGGCGGGAGGGGCCAAGCCAGGGGGGGGCAGGCAGATTCTTGAAGGGGCTCATTTCCTCTGGGATTTCAGTGGTCACCTGCCTGACCACATGACCTCTGTCATCCTTTCTGGTCTTGAAGATGAACTGCTGGGCTGGAGGGTTCGTGCCTAATTTTTCCAAATCACTTGAGGTATGTGTGGCTGAACTACTGGATGAATAATGCATGGATAAACATGGATGGGTAGGTGGATGAACACACTGACACAGGGAAAAATTAATGCTTCCATGTATGGATGGGTGGATGAATGGATGGATAGATGAATGGTTGGATAGATGGATGGATGGATGGATGGATGGATGGATGGATGGATGAATGGATGGATGGATGGATGGTTAGATGGATGGATGGACAGATGGACAGCCTGACAGATGGACGGATGAATGGAGGAATGGGTGGATGGATGGATGAGTGGATGGCTCCAGGAGTCTCCTGCACAGATTCCCTTCGCCCAGCCCAAGGGTGCTTGTTCATCACCCCATCCCCTCACTTCCCCTCCTTCAGCCCTGGGCACCCCACCATGGCTACCACTTTCCTCAGCCTTCAAGATGGATGGTCCTTAGTTTGAATCGGAGAAACTCCCCTTACTAGCTGCGTGGCCTTGTCCAGTGACTTCACATCTGTAAGTCCACATCTTGCTGATACATCCACAGTAACACAGGACCCATCGCCAAAGTGTACAGTGATGGACAAATGATGGTTCTAGAACAGCCCTTGACTCTCAGAGTCTCCTTCAGTGCCTTCCCCTCTTCCCTCTCTACCAGCTAAACCACTTGATAAATTACACTTAGAATTTAGCATTGGGGTGGCAGGCGGGGCTCTGGGGAAGGGTTTCCTAAAGAGCTGGCATGCCTTCTTCCGTCAGACAATGCAAAGTATTTGATGCATCATTATTTCCTTTATTGCTGTGGTTTCCAGAAAGTTCAGAGCTAAACTTCATCTTAATCACAGCCATTACACAGGTTACTGTGTGGTGGTCGAGCCACTTCCTACTCTTTCTAGGAGTATTATTTAAGACCACTGTAGCATCCTTTCTTTTAAGCGACCCATAATCTTTTAAAAATTACATGGGGAATACATTGTAGTTTTCGGCCCTGCCTGCCATAGGCAGCTGTCTGCTGTGTAGCCCCAACCTGGCGTGTACCTCCTCCGGGCCTGCTCTGTCTCCTCTTCACCAGCCCAGCTTCCACCTTCCTGTGTCCACTCGGGCCATGCCTGTCCTCAGGCGCTTGGCTATGCCCAGACTAGAGAGCATTTCCTGCACCTGGTAGATACCAAACCCCCGTCCAGGTGCCACTCCCCCTGGACAATCCCTGGCTTTGCCACTCACACATTCCCTTTCTGAAGTCCCAATGCCTCTCCCTTCTTCTTGCCTATCTACACGTTTCTGGGACATCTACTTTGTTCTAGGCTCTGTTCTAGGGATTCCGCAGTAAATAAATGAGATAAAATCCTCTGCCCCCCTGGAAATGAAACTCTATTTGAGAAGAATAATAACAAATAAGTAACACTTGGGACTTTTTTTTTAATCAAGTGGTGGCCAATATTAAGGAAAAACTTAATAAAAACAGCCTTAACAGGGTAGAGAGTACTGGTCGGAAGGATTCTAGTCTATTTCAGTGGTCCAGGAAGACCTCGCAATGCAGATGGCGGCTCTTGTAAACCCCAGAGCCATGGGGGCCAGAGATGATGTCAGTGAGGGACGAGGGTCAGACTGAAGGAGCGTGGGAGCCACTGCAGGTTTGGAGCAGGGGTGCAACCTGTTTTGTGCCAGGCTCTGCGCTAGGGGCTTGACGGCCAACTTCTCACTTGATCCTTCTGGCAAGTCTGTGATTTGGGGCTGGCTTTCAGACCCCGATTTCAGAGGCAGAAGAGGCCCAGAGAAGGAAGGAGCCTGCTGGAGGTCATGAAGCAGCTCGGCCCTTTCCCTCTCTCCCGATCTGTGACAGGTTGGCAGCTGGCAAGGCTTATTTTCCTCAGCCTCTTCTCTCAGCATCTGCCCATAAATCACTCTGACACACAACGAGGGGGGCATGGACGGATTCCACATCACCTCCGTGGGTGAGCGGTTCCCAGGCCCTGCACTCCGGTGAGCCTGTGGTTCTTGGCTCTGGATGCTGGCTGCCCAGCCCAGGGCTCCAAATGCCGGGCTCAGACACCAGGGGAGTCGTGCTTTCCCTGGGCCAAGAAGGGGTTCAGGAGAAAGGGGAGGACCCCCCACCCCTGCCGCCACCCAGGCCAGAGGATCTGGCTACCAGATGAAGGGTTGGGAGAACACAAATCGGCTGCTTAAAGATCTGGGCGAGACCTGGGTCTGACCACGGGTGGGTACAGAGGGCATGCTGTGGCCAGAGGCTCCAGGGGAGAGAGGAGGCCCTCCCTTACTCTGAAGGCTCTGGTGATGCCAGAAGCATCTGGGATTGTTTTGGAGCTGGCACAGGAGCAGAGGCAGACACAAGACAGGGGTGCTTGAGAGGGAAGATCCCCTTCAACCCCGACTGCCTCCCACCCAACCACCCCGACCGGTAGGGCGCCAGCACAGGCACCACCAAATGCTTTCACCGGGAAGCGGGCTGGGGGCCTTTTGGCCTCGTGACTTCGCAGGGCCCCCTGGAGAAATGGCTGTTCTCTGGACAAACCTCAGGGATTTGGGGAGCGCCTGTCCTGTGCGGGGCTCTGAGCGGTGTGGGGCAGCGTCATGACATGGCGCCCTGGCCTCGAGGAGCTGCTGGTCTGGAGTGCAACCCACTTCTCAGCCTGGCATTCGAGGTCTGGCCCCTCTCCTCCTCTTCCTCTTCCTCCTCCCACTGCCACCCCCCACGCCTTGTTTTCCACACCTGCCTTGGGCATGGAAGCCACTCCCTTCGCTTAGGCCGACTCCTCTTCAGAATGGATTGAATCCCCTGTCCTGGGCTTGTCTGTGGGCACCCACCCACATCATACCTCATTTCCAGGTCATGCCACACCATGGGAGGCAGTGCGGGATGGGGATTGGGGGTAGGGAGGAATCATGGCTTTGGGGTCAGAGGGGCCTACTGACCATCTGGCCCTGCCACCTACCAGATGACTTCCTGGGTATGTCTCTGTCTCGAAGCTTCTCTGAGTCAAGACTGAGACGGGGATACTGGTTGCCACATCTTGTGCCTCCGTTTAGGGCGATTATATGAGAATGCCTGTGAGGGTTCAGCACAGGACCTGGCACCAGTGGCGGTCAGCGCAGTGTCAGTGGGTCCAGCCCAAGTGTGCAGGCCCTGACAACCACCCCCTGCAGAACCTCCCGCCTGCCATCCCCACTGCCAGGGCGGGACGCCTGAGGAGGGGCCCTCCCTGGGCACTGGGAGGAGTCGGGGTAGCCCACACACCTCTTTTCTGTTCAAGACCAGGGTGGATGGCAGCTCAGACCCAGGGCTGCTCAGGGGAGGGGTGAGGCGGTACCAGGATGAGGGATGCCAGGCGGCTGGTCAGGACTCAGGAAGCTGAGGCCAAGAGCTCCCAGCTTCATCAGGCCCTTCCAGGGCTCTAGCATTCAGGGACGGTGGGATGATGTCTGCCCACCCCTTATAACCCACCTCAGTCCTTTCCCTCCCAGAGCTGAGGACAATGAGACCGACCCCCAACATTCACCTGTTCCCCACGCCCTCTCCTGTCCTGACTGGGTCCCTCAGCTTTTTTCTGTAGCTTGTTTCTTCACACCCCCTGGCCTCTCAGCAAGGGGCATGGCAGGTTGCAACCCGGGTACCCCTCACCTGCAGAGCTGCCCTGTGGCCTCTCTGGGGCTGCAGAGAGGGCTGGCCCAAGCCAGCCTCACTGTGTGGATTTGGACAAAGTGCAGCCCCTCTCTGGGCCTCATTTTCCCTTTGGCCAGTAGAAGGGCCAGCCTCACAGGGCTGTGGAGTCCATCCACGGTGACTGAGGCTGGAGCGGGATGAAGCCCTCAGCCACTCCTTGCTCAGTCAGAGCTATTGGTGCACTGGGAGTGCTGGCAGGAGGTGCTGGGGGCCAGAAGAAAGGACGGGGAATGGCGGGGCGGGGGGGGGGGTGGGGGGCAGGAGCAGAGGGGCCTTGGGGGACCAGTGAGGATGGGGCTGGCAAGTGGCCAGCCTCACCACAGGCCACAGGGCCCCCCCTGAATGGACCCCCCGGGAGGCTGCTTGTCAAGGCCTCTTGCCTAATTACCAAATCGTTCCCAGATCCCCTCCTGCAGCCTGACCTCCTCCCAGCCTGAGCCTGGAAAACACCAAGCCCTGCCCTGAGGTGTGGATGCTAGTTTGCAGGGCAGCAGGGTCCTGCCCAGAGCCTCTCTCACTCCCATATTCTTGGGAGGCCAAAGAGCACTCCAGCCCCACCTGCCACCCAGGCCCAGCAGAATCCTCCCCTGAGTCCTGTGTGGGGCAACTGCTGGCTGAGGAGTCAGCCCTGGCCGGGCGCGGTGGCTCACGCCTGTAATCCCAGCACTTTGGGAGGCCGAGGTGGGCAGATCACGAGGTCAGGAGATCGAGACCATCCTGGCTAACACGGTGAAACACTGTCTCTACTAAAAAAATACAAAAAATTAGCTGGGTGTGTTGGCGGGAGCCTGTAGTCCCAGCTACTCGGGAGGCTGAGGCAGGAGAATGGCGTGAACCCGGGAGGCAGAGCTTGCAGTGAGCCGAGATGGCGCCACTGCACTCCAGCCTGGGCGACAGAGCAAGACTCCATCTCAAAAATAAAATAAAAAGTAAAATAATGTAAAGTAAAATAAAGTAAAATAAAAAGTCAGCCCTGAGGGGGTGACCTTGGCTCGGTCCCCCTGGTTTCTTCCTCTGTGGAAGGGGGAATTCATCCTTGACCTCACAGGGCCATTGAGATCGCTTGGGCCGACTCTGGGGGCCGACTCTGGGGGAGCCAGTGACCCCTCTCCCTGCACCCCCAACCAGACTCTGGGAGGTGGAGCAAGGCCTCACCCCCTCCACCCAACCTTGACACCAGGCTCTCTTTGCTCTCAGAAAATGCCCTGCATGGCTGCATCATCCTGAGACACTCGTTGCCTGAGGCAGACTCACTCGCTGCCTCGGTGTCGGTGTCTGGCACGGGTGGAGGTTGGGGCGGAGAAGGCACATTCACGCCCCCACAGCCCCAGGGCCCTGAGCCTGCAGCGGAGGCTCTGCTCTGAAGGGCACTACTCAGGGCCCGTGAGGGGCTGGGCACGATGGGCCAGGGACTTCCCAGGGTCCCACTGTGAGTCAGCAGACCCAGCACCTTCCCCTGACCCCACTGGGTGCTGCCCTCACTTCCCAATGCACTCTCAGACACGTATGTGCACAACACGCACACACACGAACACTCATGCCCGCACACAAGCAGGATCCAGCAGGGTGACGGGAGCCCACATCTGCCCACCAGGTGCTCCCCAGCTGTGAATCAATGCTTGGAAGGAGCTGCTGGTGCGGCACCCCCACAACCTTGGGGAGATGAGGGCAGTCAAAGGTCACCTGAGACTCCCACAGCCCTTGATGATGCCCACACTGCGAACTGGGAGCTTGTCAGCCCCTCAGCTGCCCTCTCTCATTTCCAGATGGAGAAATAGGACTCGGAGAGGGGCAGAGACTTCGTGGGGGCCACACATCAGTAGCAGGTGGGGTTGAACTTCCTGCTCTGCCCTTGTGGCCTGAGCTGGGAACCTCCCCCCTCTCCAGCCCAGCCCCAGAGGTCCACCTCACCCCATTCCTCCCTTGTTGCCTGCCTGGAAGGAAGAGGACCCAGGGGCCCTCTGTGGTGGCCTCCAGACTCTGATTGGCCTGGGAGGCACACAGCTCTTGGCTCTGTGGGAGAAAAGGTGTTCCTCCAGTCACAGCAGTCCCACAAGGGCAGGCGCTGACCCAAGTGGGAAGAAGTGCGCTTCCGATCCCTGGGAGTGTCCAAGCAAGGGCTGGAGGCTACTGCTGAGTGGGGTGGGTGGTTTCAGTGACCAGCAAGAGTCCTTCCAGGCACAGAGTTTCCAAGATTCTGAGTGTTAGTGATCTCCTGAGTTTGGATTAAATGCCACTCCCTCCCCAGACTCCTTCTAGCCCTGACTCCAGGATTTTTTGAGCCTCTTGGCCAAGCCCTGCAGCAAGTGAACATACAGATCAGAACCTCAATCCCTGCTCACCAACAGCAGCCAGTGACTTTGCATCTCCAAGCCTCAGTGGCTCCCTCTATAAAATGGGGACCATCACAGTGGCACCTGCTTCACAAGTAATGGTGGGGATAAAGTGAGGGGCCACACGTGAAAGCCATGTGTGAACTAGACCAGGAACTCGTAAACTTGACTCTGGCCTGGATGGCTCTACAGGACGAGACGGTGGGGGCAGAGACAATGTGGCTGGGGGAGATAAAGGCACTGAGTGGACATAAGGGCTGCGTGTGGGCAAATGAGCCATGGGAGCCAGGGCGGGGGGCTTGAATGCTGGGCAGAAGCCCCAGGACCTGCGTGAGTGGACACGTGTTTCCCAACGGGATGCCAGGAGGGCACATCCATCACTGCTGGGGCCCTGCCAGCCCAGGCTCCAGCTACTGGAAGTGGCGGAAGATCAAAGGGCCTTGAGGGTGGCCAGGGGCGGTGGCTCACGCCTGTAATCCCAGCACTTTGGGAGGCCGAGGCGGGCGGATCAGGAGGTCAGGAGTTTGAGACCAGCCTGGCCAACATGGTGAAACCCCGTCTCTACTAAAAATACAAAAATTAGCTGGGCGTGGTAGCGGGTGCCTGTAATCCCAGCTACTGGGGAGGCTGAGGCAGGAGAATCACTTGAACCTAGGAGGCGGAGGCTGCAGTGAGCCAAAAATCATGCCATTGCACTCCAGCCTGGTCTCTCCATCTGTAAAATGGGTGGGCTGGACCCACTGCTCTTCAAGGGGGCCTTACAGCCCTGGGGTGGGAGGGGAGGGCAGGGCAAGGGTTCCAGAAGGGAGGCCTTCAGCTCAGGTTTAACAAGCTGTCTGTTTGGTTGGAACTGATCAAAACCAGACTGGTGCTGAGCCGTGTCTCTGCTTCGCATGGAGTGAAGCTGCCAAGAATTCATCCCTCACTGTTTCCAGTAAATAATTGGGCTCCCACGGGGATCCCAGGGCGGGCTGGACGTCTCACCTCCTCTCTTCACAGTGAACTTGACCGGGGGGCCGGAAGGAAGGAGACCCCCGGCCAGGCCTCCAGCTGTGCTCTCACCGCATCAGCCCATGGCGGATGGGCGTTGGCTCAGTGGGCCGCCCACCTGTCCCGTGGTCACAGTGGTGAGGGCTGCCAGCTGGACCCCACAGGGCCCACATGCCTGGGAGTCTGGCCCTGTTATCTCCTTCATTCATGCAGTCAACAAACCTTCGAAGAACTGTAATGGAGGGAGCCGCCCTCCTCAGGCTCCTCGAAGCCTCTCAGGGGTCCTGGGGTGTCAGCACCTCTTCCTTAATTGTTCTTCCTGTTCATAAAAGAGAAGAGGCAGCACTTTGGGAGGCCGAGGCGGGCAGATCACCTGAGTTCGGGAGTTTGAGACCAGCCTGACCAACATGGAGAAACCCTGTCTCTACTAAAAATACAAAATTAGCCGGGCGTGGCAGCACATGCCTGTAATCCCAGCTACTCGGGAGGCTGAGGCAGGAGTATCTCTTGAACGTGGGAGGTGGAGGTCGCAGTGAGCGAGATTGCACCATTCCACTACAGCCTGGGCAACAAAAGCAAAACTCCGTCTCAAAAAAAAGAAAGAAAAAGAAAGAAAGGAGGAAGCGCAGAACCAGGTTTTGACTAGTGAGGCTGTGTTAGCAGCGCGGTGACATCTTCCTTCAGTTCCATGGGTTGCCCGTGACTCTGTGTATGCTGACCCTATGGGAGGTGCCCGCAAAGCCAAGGGGCTGTGCCTAGCAGAGGTGAGGGCTGGGCTGAAAGACCCCTGCACAACATGCACATACACACAACTTTGTCAGGACCTGCCTAAAACAAAAAATAGAGAGATTTCGACTCAATAGGGTGGGCTGGGTCTGGGAGTCTGCATTTTAGCAAGGGTTCCAGGTCAGGTAAGGTGGCTCACACCTGTAATCCCACGAGGTAGGAGGATTGTTTGAGCCCTGGAGTTCCAGGCCAGCCTGGGCAATAGAGTGAGACCCAGATCCTATCTCTATAAAACGTAAATTTAAAAAACACAAGGGTTCCAGGTGATTCTCCCTCCCTGCCTGTTGGGGAACTGAGATGATCCACCTGATCTTGGTAGGATGCTCGCCCTGGTCTCTAGGGTTACAACCTTGGAGTTCTCTGGGCCTCTGAGTCACCCTTTTTGCTTCAAAACAAAACCCCTAAAAGCCACAGAAAATGTCAAGATGTGGTTGGCAATAGGCATGCATCAGCTGCCCTCTCACGCTAAGGACTGAGGGACTGGGTTCCATCCCCCAGAGGAGAGCTTGCATTTGAAAGGGCACTGACCAGCGCGAGGAGCCTAACTGGCTGAGCTGTCGGAGGACAGGGCTGGCCTCCTGCAGGTACCCTCCTGCGTGAGTGTAAGGGACACTAGCAGCCCTTGTGTGCTGCAGGTCTGGGGGCTCTATCCTGCTGCCAATCTGCCTGCAGTGATTCTCTATAGGTGGGGAGGCCAGGATGTTCCCCCTAACACGGGGGCACAGCCAAGTCCCCATGCTCTCATTCACATTTTGTCACAGGATTGAATTCGCTTTGATTTTCAAATATTAAGAGAATATTAAAAGATGGCATGAGGCCAGGAGTGGTGCCCACGCCTGCAATCCCAGCACTTTCAGAGGCTGAGGCGGGTGGATTGCCTGAGCTCAGGACTTAGAGACCAGCCTGGGCAACATGGAGAAACCCTATCTCTACTAAAAATATAAAAATTACCCGGGCATGGTGGCACCTGCCTGTGTTCCCAGCTACTCAGGAGGCTGAGGCACAAGAATCGCTTGAATTCGAGAGGCAGCGGTTGCAGTGAGCCAAGACGGTGCCACTGCACTCCAGCCCTACTCCATCTCAAAATAAAATAAAATAATAAAATAAAATGAGGCATGAAATTTGTATGGCCACCGAAAGGGAGCATGGATTTTTAGAGTTGCGGAAGCCTTGTGAGGGTAGTGGCTGCCAGCCTCCCCTGCCCGCCAGTCCTCATTCTGGGCTGCACATTCGAGTTTGGAGTTCGGGTTCTGAGATACTGGTTTTGCTTCTGAGCTCTAGTGGGCTGAAACCAAGGATGAAGAGGTCCCAGACAGCCCTCGGGGACCCTGACAACATTCTCTGAATACATGGATGAACAAGAGCAGCAGAAGGATGAAGAGAGAGGGCGGGCAAGCATGGAGGGAGAACCCATCTCCACTCCCTGGGCCTGTCTCTGGCAGCAGCTCCACTTCCCACGACCCTATGCATGTGTCCTCCGTGTGCGTGTGTCCCCACTGTGCGTGCGTCCCCCCGTGTGTGTGTCCCCACTGTGCGTGCGTCCTCCCAAGCATGTCTCTCCCCGTGCGTACGTCCCCCCGTGCATGCATCCCCCCCGTGCACATGTCCTCCTTGTGCGTGCGTCCCCCTTGTGCATGTGTCCCACCTTGCATGCGTCCTCCCTGTGCCTGCATCTCCCCTGTGTGTATGTCCCCGCTGTGCCTACGTCCCCCCCGTGCCTATGTCCCCCCCGTGCCTGTGTCCCCCCCGTGCCTGTGTCCCCCCCGTGCCTGTGTCTCCCCATGCGTGCGGCCCCCCTGTGCGTGAGTCAACCCTGTGCATTTGTCACCCCTGTGCGCATGTCCCTTCCGTGCGTGTGTCCTCCCGTGCATGTGTCCCCCCGTGCGTGTGTCCCCCCTGTGAGTGTGTCCCCTGGTGCGTGTGTCCACCCGTGCCTGTGTCCCCCCGTGTGTGTCCCCCCGTGTGTGTGTCCTCCTTGTGCGTGGGTCCTCCCTGTGCGTGCATCCCCCACGTGTGTGTCCTCGGTATGTGCGTCCCGCCTGTGTGTGCATCCCCCCGTGCGTGTGTCCTTCCGTGCGTGTGCCCCTGTGTGTGTCCCCACCGCGTGTGCGTCTCCCCGTGCGTGCCTCCCCCCGTGCGTGTGTCCCCCTTTGCCTGTGTCCCCCCATGCATGTGTCCCCTCTGTGCCTGTGTCCTCCCTGTGCGTGCGTTCCCCTTGTGCATGAGTCCCTGCTGTGTGTGTGTCCCCCCTGTGCCTGTGTCCTCCCGTGCGTGCGTTGCCCTTCTGTGTGCATCCCCCCTCTGCGTGCATTCCCCCGTGCCTGTGTCCCCCCTGTGCGTGTGTCCCCTCTGTGCGTGTGTCGCTTCCTCCCTTTGGGACTACGCGTGTGTCCTCCCTGTGCTTGTGTCCCCCCTGTGCGTGTGTCCCCCCTGTGCGTATGTCCCCTCTGTGCGTGTGTCGTTTCCTCCCTTTGGGGCTACACATGTGTCCCCCCGTGCGTGTGTCCCCCCTGTGCGTGTGTCCCCTCTGTGCATGTGTCCCCCATGCGTGTGTCCCCGTGTGCGTGTGTCCCCGTGTGCATGTGTCCCCCCTGTGTGTGTGTCCCCTTGTGCGTGTCGTTTCCTCCCTTGGGGCTACAGGCTCAGGTTGCACAGAGGTGTCCCCTGGGGGCGGGGGGACTCTCTTTCCCTTGTGACCCTGGGAAAGGGACTTGTCCTTGCAAACAGGTTTATCTCACCACCTGGACCACTCTGGCTCCTCCTGCCTTCGCTCCCTCGGGCCCTCTGTGAGCGGTCAGTCTCGTGTTGGAAACAGCACCCACGCCCTTCCCCACTCCCATCGTGCATCTCCTGCTTTCTCCCAACCCCTAACTCCCAACAGCAAAGCTGGCTTGGAGGAGGAGAGAGGGGACTCCCCCTGCCTCCCCACTCAGGTGGATGAAGCTCCAGGAGGTGAGTTTGCAATTGCAGGGGCCTTAAAAACACGGTGGGTCAGTGGGTACTGCCTCAGTTGCTCACTCGTTCCCTTAACAAGCGCTTCATTGGGCTCTGGGGACCTGAGAGGACTCAAACTCACCAGGTACAGGCCCACCTTGGACTATCCCTGCTCTCCCTGACCCCAGATGGAGGGCACCTCCTGGCACAGTTTGGGTGGGATCCTCCTCTGGATCCTAGCACCTGGCCCAGACAGGGAGGGTCAGACAAGACCCCAGCCTTCCCCAAACCTACACCACCCAGGGCATGTCTGCCCTAGAGAAGGTGGGGAGCAGGGAGCACCCCCGCCAGGGGCCTTGGTGAGGGAGGCACTGGCACGCAGAGGCTGGAGACAGAGGCTCAATGCATGTGGGTGCTGGCCCCGCTAGTGAGCTGGCTGGGCCCCAGCACCTCCGTCCAGAGTGCCCTCCGCTCTGGGGGAGCCCAGTACTCCTCCAGGACGCCTGCACTGCCTGCCCCAAGCCATCATGCAGGGAGAGGGTGGAAGGCTGGTGGCTGAAGTTGCCAGTGGACAGCTCAGCCTCCAAGGGGCCTCCCCCTGATCTAACAGGCACGTGCCTGCGCCTGGGCTTCCAGTTTGTGACTGGTTATCCCTGTAGTTTGACAGATTAGCCTTCATGGAATAGCCCCGAGGGACTGTGGGAAGGAGAGGCATAGCCAGGCTCCCTTCCACGTCCAGGACAAAGGGCCTCGTGAAGCCTAAATCAGGAATCTCACCCCATGAAGAGGAGCCCATGGCCCAGAGGGGCTAATAACGAATCCCAGCAATAACAATCACCAATACAGACGGGCCATTCTCAACAGTCCATCAGCCAGGCCACGCCCTCTGCAGTACACCCCCATAAGCTTAACCCGTTATCACCTCACTCCACCCAGGAGGAAACCAAAGCCGAGAGAGGCGAAGGGATTTGTCTACAGCCACAGAACTTCTAAAGTGTAGTGCTTGGGTTTGAGTCAGGCCCTGTGACAGCGAGAGCCTAATCCGTTATAATCTGTCACAGGCAAGACTCAACCCAGATGCACCTGACCCCAAAGGTCCCCAGATTGGCCTGCTCTGCAGCCTCTACAGGCCCACATGGAGGCAGAGACTCCCAGGCTGCAGCAGCCTCTGTAGGGCAGAAAGCGCTTCCCAGCAGACAGAGGGGACCCAGCAGGAGGTCATCTGGGATGGGTACTTCAGAGAAGAGCTGGAAACATGGAGGCTTCTCACTGCTCCCCTTTGGATCCACAGGCCAGGGCAGCGGGTAAGTATCTCAGGCCATGGCACAAGGGGTTGCCACCCACCCCAGGTGATCCAGCCCCTTCCTCCCTTCCTCACACTCACCAGGCCTGGTGGAGGGGCTGAGGGGAAAGAGGCAGGGGTGGGCACCAACCCGCAGTGCTCATGAGCCTGGTGCTCCCTGGAGAAGGAGGGCAGGTGGGGCTGCCTGAAGGCTTGGAACAGGAGTATGCTCCCTGCCCCCACAGCGCAGCATGCGTGTCCACAGGCACGCCCAGCTGCCACTGGGCAGGAGAGCCCTGCAGCTGTGACAGAGTCCTGGTCACACAGAGCAGTGAACCCAGCCCTGAGAGCCGGAGGCTACACCTAGGGAGACAGGGAGAGGCCCAGGGAGATGGAGGCAGATTCAAGCTTGTGCTCTGCTCCTAGCCTGATGGTTTGGGTACCAGGGGTCCCTCTCCCATTCTCAGCCTCATGTCTTCATGTGTCAGATGGAGCTATGTACCCTTTGTTGGTGGGAGGGTTTGACTGAGGCTTAGATGAGATCATGTGTGGGGGACAGAGAATCAAGAATCTTAAGGCCAGACATGGGGCTGGGGTCTCCCCACCACCTCCCAGGGCCTTGCTGTGTCTTGGCCTGTAGCCACCCATTTGTTCAATGGGGAGATGGAGTCGAAGATTCTCTTGCTCTTAAAAGTCACCTGTCACCTTCCCAGCTGGACAGGGGGGCCAGAGGGGTTAATAACAAATCCCAGCAATAACAATCACCAACACAGATAGGCCGCTCTCAACATGACTGAGGAGGAGGGTTCACGAACATGAAGCGGTTACCTGGGCCCCCAAAAGTGAGATTCCAGGGTCCCATGAAAGCCTGCAGACTCAAGCAGAGCCCCTACCATCTGGAGTGGCCTGGAGCAGAGCCAGGCCTGCCGTGCTGGAGATGAAAATGGTCCCAGGGTCTGTGGTGGGGGTGGGGAGTGGGGGCCTGTCACCCGCAGGGCAGGCTGGCGGGATGAGCCGAGTCTAAATAAATCACTAACACACGGGTGGAGAATTCCTTGAACAGGCGCCCAGGATTATGGACAACAGAGCAGAGGGGAGGGGGTGGGGGAGACGCTCAGGGGAACCATGCATGCAACCCTCTGCCTCTCACGCACCACGGCCCTTCCCTCTCTCACTCGAAGGGCTGTGACTGATGACGGGGGCTCAGGGTGGAGGCGCCTCAGCTGGGGGCCTCCTCTGCCCAGGCCCAGCCCCTCCATCCATGTGTGAGAAACTCAAAAAGCCCCGGCCTGTCCGAGGGGAGGAAGGTGTTGAAAGCCGCATCCTGCTGGAGGCTGAGCCCAGGCCAGAGATAATATCATGTGCGCTGCAGCGCCATGGGGTGGAGCCTCGCCACCCCCGGACAACCCCCCACCTCCTCCACACCCCACCCCCTCCCCATGCTGTCCCTGCTTGGGCGCCCCACCCTGGGCCCTGAATGGGAGCTATACGGCAGGAGCTGGGTTACTCCCAGCCTGTAAGGTGGCCTGGACCCCATCCCACTGGACTCACCCCAAGCCTGAGAGACCCCGGCAGACCCAGGGCAGGGGCAGAGGTCACCCTGAGCAGTTTGAGGCTCTGGGGCTGTCTCAGATCATCCTAGGGCTCCCTCCTGCCCCTTTCTGGACCTCAGTTCTCGTATGTGGACATGGAGGGGTGGTGCCCCCGTCACCTCTAAGGGTCTCTAAGCCTCACAGTGCCCGTACTGGGTCATGCAGCTCCAGGGGCGGGCTTGGCTGCTGTTGGAGGGATGGAGGGATGGATGAGTGACAAACAAGAACGAGTAGAGGACCCACAAACCCTGCAACCCAAGGACACCTGGGGACCAGGTCCAGAGAAAAGCATCTGTTTCCCCGCTCAGCAATGGTACTCAGGAGCCTTGCAGTTCCGTTTACAAAGGGCATCTGCACTCGCTCCCTTGACCCTGGGAGGGAGGACAAGGAGGGCTTGATGCCCCTGCAGCGCATGTGGAGACTAAGACAGGAAGGTCCAGCTGAGCTCAGCACCAGGCAGTCTCCCTGAAGGCTTCCATGCCCTCTGTCTCTGAGCTCCCAGGAGCCCCCGAACTGCAAACAGGGCAGGAAATGTCAACCTGCCCATCTACTCGGTAGATGAGGCATCCAGGTCCAGGGAGGGGCAACACTGGGCACTAAAGAAAGCCAGCCAGGACAGGAGCACAGGTGTCCAGCTCCCAGCCTGGCCCTGTCCAGGCCGGGCCCAGCCTGCTGTGTGCCTGTTGCAGGAGCTAAGGGTCTCTGCCCAGTCAGTGCCCTCAGGAGCGTTGCCATGGAGGCCGGGCCCCAGGTCTCTCTCCAGCTTAAAATCCTTCCCTGTTTCTGTCCTGTGCCTGGCATTTGAGCCCCTCATCCCCCAGCCCCTGCTGGCCTCTGCAGCATTCCCACCTGCTGCCAGCCACCCCCTGCAGTGCTGAGGCCCTGACTCTGTGCCAGACACCAACGGGAGGCCTTTGCCACACACTGGGAGCAACCTCCAACACCTGTAGCCTCAGCTGCTCCAGACCGGATGCCTGCTCAACATACCTCTTGTTCTGGAGTCTGAAAATGCCCCTTTGACGTGTGGCTCTGTTCGCTCACTCCCACCTCATCTGCACTCCAAATCACCCACTCAAACTCTGGGTTCCCTGAACCATCCCAGGTCTCCTGCCAGGCTCCACGAAGTGTGGAGAAGGCCCCGGCTTCAGATTATGCCCCCTACCCCCCGAGTATCTTTGGCTCACCCACCACCCTTCTCTCAGCCTCGGTTTCTTCATTTGAAAAACGGGATGGTGATTCACCCCTCAGAGGATGTGTGGTGCTGCAGGGCTCTGAGGAAAGGAGAGGGAATGTACTTTGCAGATTGTAAAATGCTGTTCAAAATGCAAATGAAACATAGGGGAGAACTTGGTGGTGATTTCCAGGGCCACGTGGAGATGGGGGAGGGCCTCCCTGTGCTAAGGCCCAGAGGTGGAGCACCTTGGGGGGTCCTGGGGCTAGTGACGCCACACTGGGAGGGCCGGGTCATGGGGCCACCTCATTCTGAAGGGAGCGGGACCTCTGTGGGGGGCACGCTGACTGGCACCTTCTCAAGGCAGACTCACCCGGGGCCCCTTCTCTGAGGGCAGACAAGGCCCTTTCCTGTGAACTTCTCAGCAGCCCCTCTAACCTCTTAGAAAACAGAGGCTCAGCAAGGAAAGAAACCAACCACAGTTGCGTGGCCACTCAGAGGGTAAGGGCAGGGTCTCGCCAGCTGGCTCAGCTTCTGGGGCTGCTCTGGGCTCAGGCCCGCTCGCCCCTGACCACTCAGCCAGGGAGATGGAGGCCTGGCCTGGAGCAGAGTCCCTGCTGGCTCCTTGGCCCCTGCCCAGTGCTCCCCACACACTGAATGGTCCCCACTGCAGAGGCGTGTAGGCAGACGGTGCTGGAAAGTGGGGATTTTGTGATGCTTTAGAAGGGGCTGAGTGACATTTACCCCTCATAAGAGTTTGTGAGGCGAATAAATGGTCAACATGATTGCTTTACCTACTGAGGAGGTCCAGGAGTCATTCAGGATCAAGACCAGCAAACGAGTTCTGTGTCCTCTGCCGGCCAGGGAGCTACCCTACTATCTACCGGTACCTTCATGACCCTTGTTTCGTTGACTCCTCACAAAAGCCCTGCGAGGAAACAAGTATTTCCTGATCTACAGATGAGGACACTGAGATTCAGAGCAGTTAAGTCACCTGCCCAAGGTCACACAGCCAACAAAAGACAGAATAGGACCTTGAACTCAGGTCTGTGGATTTCAGGTCGGGGGTCCTTTCCACTGCCCCACCATTTCATCGCCGATCCCCACTCCGATCCCACACCCCCATGGTCCAGAGAGCAATTTCACCGGAGAATGGGGCCCTGCCCTTAGCACTCCCTCCTTGAGTTGGCCTCAGCAGGGAAGATGCTGCCGTTGGGAATGTGGGCATTGCCCCAACCCATGGGCCCCCATCTCTCGGGTTAGTGCCAGAGGCTTCCTTGGAGAGCAACGGAGCCTCTTCCTCAGGCATCCAGGGGTGAGTGCCCCCTAAGGTCTGTCATCCTGCTGTCCTCGGAGTTTGCCCATTGGCCCCCCAGCTTTGTTCTCCCTGAAAAAGCCCATCTTCTCCTGCTCCTCAGGCACAAGTGGGGCACATGCACGCACTGGGACCACGCGCAGCTTTATCCTGAGGATGGCGGGGAGTCTGGGAGGGTGTTGAGCAGGAGGAGACAGGGTGGAGCCAGGCTGGAGAAGACCCTGAGAAGCTGGCGACCTTGAGCTCCAGACCCCGCACTCATCTGCATCCCCTTGAGCCTGGGGGTGGGGGCGAGAGGGCAGGGCCCAGCGGCATGTCCACCCAATTATGTTTTTGTAAAATCTGCAAAAATAGAATGTTTTAATTGCAATTGGTTAAGACCTCAGTCTCGCTCCTCTCTGACTTCCACTGCCCTTCTTCCCTGGAACAGCTGTATTTGGGGGATCTGGCTGAGGGAAGTGGAGGATCCTGTAGCTTGGGTTTGGGGATGTATGTATGGGGCTGCAGTCACTTGCATGTCTGTTCTGTTCTTGCTGGCCATCATGGTGTGCAGTGGCTTCCAGGAACACTCCCACCACCCACCAGCACCATGACACTGTGAGGCAGAGCCCGAGGTCATGAGGGACATCAACATGTCCAGCAGACCTTGGCACTGGCGGCATGTGGACAGTGGTGAAGAAGCCAGGAATGAAATGGACAGAGCCAGATGCTGATACGTGGAAAACACTTCCGATCACCAGACTGTGCAAAGTTGCAAGTGGAAGATTTGGTTCTCTTCGATGCATACTCCACGTGGAAGTTTCCTCCTGTCAGGGGCACTCAGTGAAGCTGCAGGTTTAACTCTAAAGGCACCGTTCGTTTTATTCTCTTTCCTTATGACAATCATACAAAATTCAACTTCTCAGAATTCCCGTGTTTTTGGCAAACGTGTAGCAGTATTACAAACAACAGATACATCTGTGCACTAAGCTATATGTTTTACGCATCCCAGGTGATGGAACCACAAGTTAGAATACCAGCTTATCCCATCCTACTGCAGTCCGGCTGCTCCAGATGAAATAGCAGGCAACTTTTTTTTCCCCTCAACAAGGGCTTCCACATCGTACAAGCCTCAGCCTCTCAAAACTCGATCTGCCCTGGTCTACCAAGAGGCCTCCCAGCCTTGCTCAACCTCTGTAACACTCTTTCTCTGGCTGTAAATCGTGTGACCATAACCAGGGACTCCCCCAGACCCAGGCACCCCCAGACCTCACCTGTACTCTTGGAACCTGCATCGGCATATTTCCCCCAAGCCCCCCCATTTCAGAGTCTGAAAACCTCCCCTTCCCAGGCCTCCCACACTGGGGACGCATTTTGGCAGGTAGCACCTCAGTGGCTGGGCGGGGGCCAGAAGAACAGGGGCTCTGAAGGAGCAGATGCTGGGCCCCAGCCCCTGCCAGGCCTCTGCAGCTGGGCTGCACGTGGCTGATCAAATCGCCAGACGCGCAGCCTGCTTAGGAAAGGAACCTGGCCAGCCTGCACATCCAGGACCTGTCTCGCAGGGAGGGGAGTTTGCCTGGTTGGACCCTCTGCAGCCTTCCTGCTCCAAGGTGCTCAGCCTCTGCTGGCTTCCCTCTCCACACCCTACGGATGAGGTGCTCACCCCCTCTCCGGGGAGTCCCTTGCACCCTGTCCAGCCAGAGCTGTAAGAAGTCTTGCGTGGAGGGAGCATCTGCCTCTGGGTGGCCTCTGCCCACAGGTCTGGGGTCTACCCTTGGATCAAGCAGGACAAACTCAGCCTCCCTTTCAGCATCTAGAAAACCCCTGCTCCCACTCGTCCTTCACAGCCCAGGCCAAACATCATTGCCCTTTGAGGTTTTCCCTGCTCCCGTCTCACTTCCAAAGTTCAGGAGCTCCCACATGGGGCAGTGCAGTCAGCCATTTTTCTCTAATCTATTCTCCCTATCTATTTTCAGACCAGATAATTTCTGTTAATCTGTCTTCAGGGTCAGGTAGTCTTTTTTCTGCCATCTCCAATCTATTGTCTAGCCTAGCCAGTGAATTTTCCATTTCAATTATACATCGAGTATGTGTGTGTGCATTTATATTTCTCTGTTGAGAATCCCTTTCTTTTCACTCATTAAGACCACTTTTTTGGCCAGGTGCAGTGGCTCATGCCTGTAATCCCAGCACTCTGAGAGGCCAAGGTGGGTGGATCACTTGAGATCAGGAGTTCGAGAGCAATCTGGCCAACATGGTGAAACCCCGTCTCTACTAAAAATACAAAAATTAGCTGGGTGTGGTGGTGGGCACCTGTCGTCTTAGCTACTCGGGAGGCTGAGGTGAGAGAATCACTTGAATCTGGGAGGCGGAGGTTGCAGTGAGCTGAGATCGCACCACCACACTCCAACCTGGGTAACAGAGTAAGACTCTAACTCAAAAAAAAAAAAAAAGCCACTGTTTCCGAAGTCTTTGCTAAATCCAACATGCCAACATGCATGCCACTGAGTCAGTTGCTGTTGTTTGCCTTTTTTGTTTTCCTGAGTGTAAGTCACATTTTCCTGTTTCGGTGCAGCTTGGAAACTGGGTTTTTTCCGTGCTCCTCTGATGATTGCTGTATTTATTCTGCTGGGGGGTCGTTTGCCTGTTTCAGCTGCACGTTCTGTCTCCTCCACAGTGCCGAGCAGCAGAAACCTCTGCTCCGCTCCCACAGCTCCCACTCATGGCTTTTCTCAGTGTGGCTCCCAGGGGTCCCCTGCAGCTATCACTGGGCAGTCATCCAAGGATTGGGAAGTTTACATTCAGATTTTGGTGCTCACTTTTCGATGGTTCCCTTGTTTCTGTGGATTTTCCCCTAAATTTTCAGCTGCTCTACCAGGCTTGGACTCTGTTCTCTGATACCTCAAGGCAGTAAGACTTTTCACTTTCTGCTGGCTGCGCTGTATACAGGTTGGGAAATTCACTCACTGTTCAAAAAGCAGGACACTCACATATTTTACCCAGTCCAGAGCTGCTCTGTCTTTCGAGGGTAACTTATCTCCAGTTCCTGTCTGTTTTTTTTCACCAGGCCCTCTAGCATTGGAATATTTGGACAGAATCTGTGCTCGGGTTTTGGGCCTGAGGCCTCCTGCAGTTATCTCACTGCCAGAATGTCCCCTTTGATGCTCCAGCTGCCCTTACAGTTCTGAACTCTACTCTCTACCACCTGCTCCAGCCTCGGGGGTGTGAGAGTGCTGCCATGATTCTTACCTCTTCTCTTTGCCATTTTTCAAGAGTAAACTTTTTTTCCGGCTTTTGTCTTTCTAAGACACTTTCCAGGGGCTTTACATACTTTTTTTTTTTAATACTTTGTCTAGATTCCATAATTGCTATCTGCAGGACAATTCATGCAGCCACGTCATACCACTGCCATTACAGGAAGTTTCTCCCACTGCACTCTTTTGAAAACCTAGGCTGGCCACAGGCGGTGGCTCACACCTGCAATTCCAACACTTTTGGAGGTTGAGGCAAGTGGATCACTTGAAGTCAGGAGTTTGAGACCAGTCTGGCCAACATGGTGAAACCCCGTCTCTACTAAAAATACAAAAATTAGCTGGGTGTGGTGGCACATGCCCTGTAATCCCAGCTACTGGGGAGGCTGAGGCAAGAGAATCACTTGAACCTGGGAGGCGGAGGTTGCAGTGAGCTGAGATGGTGCCACTGCACTCCAGCCTGGGCGACGAAGCAACACTCCGTCTCAAAAAAAAAAAAAAAGAAAACCTATGCTAGAGCATGTCACTCTCCATGCTGACAGCCCTTCCAAAGTTTCCCATTGCATTGAAGATCAAGTAAAAATTCCCTAGTGAGGCCTACAACACCACACAATAAATAATGTAGGGATTATTTCAAGGTTAAAAATTCCTGTAGAGACCCCCTAAGGTTGAAACCTGATTTTTCTTTGTAATATCGCCTAAAGAAGTCTGTGCCAAGGTGGGATCTTTTCCTTCTCCCCCTCTTTCCTGAAGCCTGGCACACACTGAACCCAGAAGTCAGAGGGGGCATTTGGGAATGCAGTCGCGGTGGAGTGAGAGACAGAAACACTTTGGGCACAGTGAGGCCAGGAGGGACCCCACTTGGCGCTGCAAATGGTCAGAGTCTGTCTGGTGGATGCGCTGCCAACAGGAGCCACAGCCCCTTCCACAGCCTGGACCCTCCAGGGGCTGAAGAAAAGAAAAGAAAAGGTTGAACTCAAAGAGGGAGGGAAACCCAGGGGTTAAAGGCATCAGGGGAAATAGTTCAGGGGGCAGAGAGTCTAGAGGAGAGGGCCTAGCCACAAAGGGCACCCAAGGATCTAGAAGGAAGACCCAGGTTGGGGACGGGTGAAGCCAGCCCTCCCAGGGCTTCCCACCTCCTCTCATAGGGTGGGCAGCTATGGCACAACCCTGAAATAAAGACTGTTTCCATGTCCTCCTGGGTCCTGTTTTTTCCGGGTGGTGTGGAGGACGGATGATGAATTGCAAGGAAGAATTATTATAGACTGTTCCATTCTTCCATTTTCACTCTCGAGAACATTTTACAAACTAAAAACTAAATATAAACTAAGGTCTATAGCTCTCCCACAACCATAAAACCAAAACAAGTTTCCAAATTAAAACCACACAAAACTACTAAGCCAATTAAATTCATATTAGCAATATTAACGTGGTGGATGATATTTTGCTGAAACTAAATCACTGTCTATCCTGTGACCCTGGCAATCCTGCCACATGCCACACTGCCAGTTCCTCAGCCTTTAACATGCCCACACTACAGGTCAATGACAACTTATTTCTCTCCCTCCGAATCTCTAGGGCTCCTTTGTCTGGGCTGCAGGCCCCAACATCCCTGGGACTTCACTCAGCAGGAATGCTTCATGCGTCCAGTCGCCTGCTCTGTCCCTGCTCTGTGGCAGTGAGAGCAGCCGGCGAGGCTGGGGTGTTAGTCATTCCTTTGACTCCTTCACCAATTCCCCCATTTACTGCCTCCAGGGCAGAGTGGATACAGCCCAGAAGATAAAGGGAGTTGAAATGCTGCCTGTCTGGAAAGCCAAGCTTTCCCCACAAGGCCAGGCTTTGTTGAGCAAGGAGAGGATGTGTGAGTTCTGACCAGACAGAGCCTGGAGGACTTTGAATATACAACCATCAAAACAAGCAAACAAACAAAAGCCATAGAGGAGAGAAAAATACAGGCTGGTGATGATGTAGGAGTCTTCTCACCTTTGAAAGAGGAAGTGAAGGTGTGAACAGCTGCAGTGGGGGCTATTTGGAAGGCAGGAAGCCCAAAGTCAAAAGATTCGTGGAGCTGGAGAGAAGCACTTCCTCTCCAGTCCCTGTCCCCTTCTGGGTTCTAAATGGGAAACAGGGACCTGACTGCCCAAGGCCTGCCAGGAAGAGCCAGGCAAGCCTTCATAGAAGTCCTCCGTGTTCCTCAGGGTGCAGGACAGCCAACCAGCAGAGTAGAGAAGTCCATGCAGGTGGCCTGATCTCAGCAGTGAGGGAAAGTGGGCTAGGTGGCTGAGCCCTAAGGGAGCCGAGTGGGCCTTGCCCTGGGGCACAGGGTCCCAGGGTGAGAACCAAGGAAGGGCCTCTGCAGTGGGGCCGGCCCCTGACACCCAGATGAGCCACACCACGGGCAGGTCAGGAGACACTTGCCTGAAGCCTGGTCCCTGGGGCCAGAAGGGGTGAGGTCAGGAAATTTGGGGAATTTGAGCATTTATCCCCTAGGGGATAATCTTTAACTAGAGATGAATGAGTTGCCTTGAAGTGGTCAGATAAGCGTTTTGCTGCCAGCGGCCAAAACAGGTTCGGGTGAGGACAGTTACGGGGAAATAAAGTGATATTTCTGCACATTAGGGTTGTGGCTGTAAATTACACCCATCACATGCGGTGGCTTCCTTGTGCCAGCAGGATGGGCCGGGACTAAAGCTGAGTCCATGGGGGCAGCCAGAGGGGTCCGGATGCACTTTGAAAAAAAAAAAAAATCACCAGGCAGTTTTGGGCGTTTGGGAGGGGGTGAAGTAGTGAAAAAAAAAAAATCATCAACGCTGAAATACAAAATACAATCATCAGAAAACACCCTGGGTAGGAGGGGCGCCGTCTGTAGATCCCTTGAGGAACTCGGACCACCGCCCGCGCCTCCTCCGCGCGGTGGCCCATCGCCCAGCTCCAGCCTCTGAATCCTTCACAGGAGCCGTGCTCTTCTCTACTCCAAGCCCCTGCACAGGCTCTTCGCTCGGCCTGGCATGGGCTGTGTCTGGGTTCAGGTCTCAGTTTACAGCTCACTTACCCGAGGCTTGCCTGAGATCTCTCTTGGTCTCCCGTGGTTTCCCCAAAGCGCCACTCCATGGCTGTTCAGCCAGTGCCGACCGACAGGGGGAGCCCAGTCAACGTGAGAGGCAGGAAGGAATGGCGGGAACGGGGCCCGCAGGGCTGAGGTCAGGCAGAGACGTGACTCAAAGGTCCTGATTTCAAGTCCTAGCTCTGTCACTTTTTAGCTCTGTGAACTTAGCCAAGACTAACTTCTCCGGGTCCCAACTGCTTCCTCTGTAAAATGGGCACTCAACACACCAAGACGAATCTATCCAGTTTTCCTGAGCACAAGCTGTGCCTTAAAATCCCGCGCCTGCCCCGTGGGAGCTCATGGGCTACTGAAGGTGACAGATAGGGAAACATACACGTAGGGACATATAGGAAGGGCTGTGCTGGAAGCACACACAGGTAGTGGGGGAACACAAAGGAGGGAGAGTGGGTGGGTGGAGAGTGGGGAAGACGTCAGGGAGGACTTCAAAGAGGAGAAGAGGGTAGCTGAGCTCTGGCATATAGGTGGACAGAGGTTTGCTGTGGGTTAGGGGGGAAGATTCTAGGCAGAGACATCATGGCGGCAAAGGCCCCAGGACTGCAGGAGCAGGGCGTTCTGGGAATGGCAAGTGCATCCACCTGGCTGGAGGGCAGAGTGTGTGCCACAAGGCATAGCGGACTCCAGTCACCTGTCATCCATCATCCATAGCCAATCTTGTTTCCTCCACACCCCATTCACACCCTATCCCCAATCCCAGACAGATGCATCTCATCTGTAAATATTTCTCTATGCATCTAAGCAACAAGGACTTAAAAAAACCAAAACCACAATGCTATTATCACACCTAAACAAATAACAAGTCCCTCATATCATATTTAGTCAGTGCTTCCATTTTGATTGTCCCTTAATTTCTTTTTTTCAGTTTGTTTAGTTTACAGGAACCAAGCACGGTTCATAATGGGATTGATTTATATGTCTCTTGAGTCTCTTGTTAATAGGTTTTCCCTTCTTCTGTGTATTTTTTCTTTCAATATATTTATTGGAGAAACCAGGTGGTTCGTCCTGCGGGGATTCCAACTGTCTGGATTTTTCTGATTGCATTTTCCTGGTGTTAAAGGCTCATCTGCCCTTTGAATTTCCCATAAACTGGTAGTTAGATCCAGAGCAGTACCACCCAATAGTAAATCATGTGAGCCACAAGTGCAAGTCACATATGTAATTTTAGATTTTCAGGTAGTAACATTTTAAAAAGCAAAAAGAAATGGATGAAATTAATTATATCTTACTTAACTCAATATATTCAAAATATTATCATTCTAACGTCATCAATATAAAAATTAATACAAAAGAATTTACGTTCTTTTTTGTACAAAGTCTCTGCAGTTCAGTGTGGATTGTGTTCATAGCACATCTCAATGTGGATTAGCCACTGTTCAATGACTTCAGAACTCCATGTGGCTATTGTCTGCTGTCTTTGGACAGCATGGATAGATGCTTCATTATATTCAGGGTCAAACTTATGCCAAGGCTATTTCAAAGGTGTGTGCTTTTCCATCAGGAGGCATCAGGTGTCTGGTTGCCTGCCTTTCTGTGCCATTGATGAGCATTGTCTTAGACGTGCTCATTCTTTAGGAGTTGCGAAGAGCTGACAGCCTAATTCTATGATCCCTTCTGAATCTTTTTACTTGGTATATTTATATAAGAGAAACTTCCCTTCACCAACTATCCAGTTAACTAGTGTGTACAATGCATATAGCAAAGGTAAGTAAATGTTGCTTTCTTTTATGTAACAGTTCTCATAGGGTGAGAGCTGTGTTTAGGACAGGTCACGTGCTTGCCATGTGGAGAGTGGGCTAGAGGGCACAAGAGTAGCTGAAGGGCGCCTGGGGAGGAGGTGATTATAATCCAGGCATGCTGAACTCAGGGGCAGCAAACCACCCCTTCCCATAAACCTCAGGAATCTCCTTCAAAAGGCCCAAGAAGCTCCAAGCCACCTTCATGGTGCCCCTTCTGCCCTGGCCTGTACCCTGGAATAGTCACTCCAGTCAGGCCCCCATCCCAGGCTGTCCCTCTTCAGGGGCCAGGCGGGAAATTCGCCTGCAGCCTCCCACCCATGCAGATGGACAGCTCAGCCCACTCCTGCCCGTCCACCCTTCCTTGCTGTCCTCACCATGCCCTGGGGCTCCCCCTTCTCCCGTCACCCCAAATTTTCTCTGGGGCCTTGCTCCTTTCATTGTCCCGTCTTCTTCCTGAACCTTTGCCTTCTCCCTGCTACTGGCTCCATCCCACTCGCATTTACAGGAAATCTTCCTTCGGTCTCACAGTCCCCTCCAACTCCCACCCATATTTTTCTCCACCACTTTATAGCTAAACTCGCAAGAGTTGTCTACACTCACTGTCTTTACTTCCCCACTGTGCATGCCCACTGCCCCTTGCTTCCTTGCTGCTCCCCAACCCTGAAACAGCTCCCATGGAGGTCACCAAGGGCTTCAGGCTGTGCCTGCCCTCACCTCCCACGGCTCCTGGGTCTTTGGCCCTGTTGACCCTTCCCCATCTCCATGGTTTCTGTCCTGTGTCTAGTCCCACAGTCTTCCACGCTCAGCCTTGGGGGAAGCTCCTTGGGCCTCTGTTCTGGCCGCTCTTCTGCTAACCCTGTGCACAGATCCCCCTCCTTCCCCCCACCCAGCCATATCCCCTGCCCCCGGCCCTCAGACACAGGCTCAGTCCTCCCCTCCCCAACTACCTGCCTTACACCCAGCTCCAGCGCAGCTCCGTGCCGTCTGTACTTTCCTGTCTCAGCCACAGGCCTGGCAGCTTCCTGAGGGCAGGCACTGTGTCTGCCCTGTGCATTTCTCACCCTGGAGCCTAGTCCAGCACTTGGTGTGCAGTGTGCAGTCAGTAACCATTAAACGCACGAGTAATGCAGGTTCCCAGCAACGCCTTTGTTCTTGCTTCTTACCCTGGCTGGTAGCCCTGGCCCCGTTTCACCCCCTCGACCTGCCTGTCAGACACAGCTAAGGGGAGTCCTCAAAGAAGCACCTCCTGCCCCTCTTACCCCCGCCCCTTTTATGCCTGTGAGTCATTATGTACGCGGCCAACCTCATGGACTTTTGACAGTTATATCGCATTTCCGGCAGTTATAAATACACATTTTCCCCCCTTAAAGTTGCTCCACACCCCACAGCACAATGCTGTGAGGTGCTCAGTTTTTCCACTCCCTGCACAGAGATGTCCCCCGGATTTGCTCCTCCCTCTTAACTGGGGCTGCGGAGTCGGGAGGACTCTCTGCAGAGGGCAGGATGTTCAGATGGGTGGGACAGAAGGAGAGGCTGTGGGGCCTCCACAGGGCTTGGGGTGCGGAAGAAAGAGCCCTGGGGGAGAGGTCAGGGCCTGGTCCGGCCCCAGTGTGGCCTTGGGATCTGTGTGATCTTCAGCAGGTCATCCTTCTTTGGGGGTTTCCTGTGGGTTCCTGGGTCAAGTAGTGATGGGAACACCTTGCCCACACACTCTGCAGGCTGGCCTTGGGATCAAATGCAATTATTTGGGGGGAGCGTTGAGACAGGAAAAACACTGTGCCTGTTTGAGGGATCACTGCATCACCATGGAGAGAAAGCAGGCGTCGCCGTATAGATGTGCGCAGGGCAGGACAGGGCACCAGGGCCTCAGCTCCTGTTCTGGTTTCCCAGCTGGTGGTGGCTCATTAGCACTCAGAATATTTACTGAGAATCAGTGTGACTTACTGTTTACAATAACACAGTTCCACAGTCTTCTATGATCCTGGGACAGCTCTGCTTCTAAAGGTTTCCCATGCTCATTCTGGGAACACTGGGCCTTCACAGAGCTCCCAGGGGACCAAGAGACAGACGCAGGTGTGACTTACCAAACTCAGCCTGTGCTCTTCCTCACTCACACTGCCCCGCCCCATACCGACACGCACACCTCAGGAGCACCTACTGTATGCCACTGAAGGCAACGCTTAGGCACAGGTTGGGGCTGAGAAGTCCAGGTGGCCAGCAGGTTTTTGGCAGCAAAGGGCCTGTGCTGAGGTCAGCAGGCTCTGGAGACGTGTGCTGCATGAACAAAAGGTCACATATCACCTGCACACAAAGAAGCCTGGAGTCTCCTCACATCAAGTGTGCCTGACCCTTGACCCAAAGAGTGAGTAATCTGTGGAAATACACAGTGAGGCTGGTTTCTTTGAGGAATAAGGTGTTCTGCGTAACTAAAAATTATTATTATTTTTTTTTCCAAGATGGAGTCTCACTCTGTCGCCCAGGCTGGAGTGCAGTGGCACGATCTTGGCTCACTCCAACCTCCGCCTCCCGGGTTCCGCCATTCTCCTGCCTCAGCCTCCTGAGTAGCTGGGACTGCAGGCGCCCGCCACCGCGCCTGGCTAATTTTTTTGTATTTTTTTTTTTAGTAGAGACGGGGTTTCACCGTGTTAGCCAGGATGGTCTTGATCTCCTGACCTCGTGATCCGCCCGCCTCTGCCTCCCAAAGTGCTGGGATTACAGGCGTGAGCCACCACGCCCAGCCTAAAATTTTTTTTTTTTAAGTTTTTGCAAGTAAACTTTTGAGAGAACAAGTCTGTCCCTTAAAGCATCAACTTATTTTAACCATTTTGAATAATATACTACCTTAAACTATTTTATGCATTTTCCTATCAAACTAAAATCAATGTATCCTTTTTGTGATGACTGGGGTCTATCCTTAGCAACAGTAAAAGTCACACTGAGGCTGAATTTTTTAAGCTGGCTGTTTTATTAATTTTTATTACACATTTTACAAGCTCTTGTGCCATGGACTTTGAATCGATGGCAGGGTGGTAGCTGTTCTGCTACATACAAACCACCCTGATCAGAAGCAGGCTGTCATGAACTGTGCCAAGTTCTTCACAAACAGGCAGAGTGGCAGGTGAGAGGCCTCTCCTGTCGTGTCATGCTCTGGGCCCCAAAGCAACTGGAGACAGGTTTTGAAGAAAGAATACAAATTTGCTCTTAGGGCAAGAGAAGCCTCCATCCAGGATCAAAGGAAATACAGAACAAGGGGCTGACTTCACTTTACAGACCAGCACGTGGGCTCAGAGAAGTCAAGCGCCTCGCTGGGGTCACACAGCCAGTAAGCGGCAGTGTTGGGGCTGAAACATCTGTGACTTGCTCTCCTGTGAGGCAGGGTGCTGCTCAGTTAGGCCCCCCAGACCGCTTCCTTCCCAAGTGCTCCTGTCCTCTCCTTAGCTTCAGGCTGTCCATTAGTCCTGCCCCTCTCACCCTCCGAGACTTTCTCATCTGAGGCGCCTTAGAACTGTGTTTTGTACACACAGCCAAAATGACCTGCGCCTGCCACTCTCCCCCTTGTAGTTCTGTGCCTGGGCTTGGCTACAGCTATTTCACCAACTGGCTGTCTCTTTCATATCTAGACTCATACTCGTTCTTTTTCTGGATTGCTGACAGTGCTGGCCTTTAAAAAGTGTGGAATTATTTTAAAGACTTGTCTTTTTTTATTCATTTAAAATCCACAAGGCTGAGCTGTCTACCTACAAAACTGTAATTAGATGTGCTAAGGGGGAAAAAAAAGAAAAAGAAAGCTATCTACTTCAAGCAGAATCAAGAGCTCTGGGCACCAACTCATTCACTGAGGCCGCCAGAAGCGTTAGAGAACATTCACGAACGAGGGTGGGCCTAAGGCAGCTCATCTGCCAGGGGCTAGAAACTGGAAATTACGGCCGAGAGGCCATGTCTCTACACCGCGTTGGCGCCGTCTACCACTAAAGCACTTTGAAATACTTCCCATTTGTTTAGAGCCTGGATTTTCTTCTTTTTCTTTTTGTTTTTTTTGAGACAGAGTCTCGCTCTGTCGCCCAGGCTGGAGTGCAGAAGCGTGATCTCGGCTCACTGCAACCTCCCCCTCCCAAGTTCAAGTGATTCTCTGCTTCAGCCTCTGGAGTAGCTGGGATTACAGGTGCGCACCACCACGCCTGGCTGATTTTTGTATTTTTAGTGGAGACGGGGTTTCACCATGTTGGCCAGGCCGGTCTCGAACTCCTGACCTCAAGTGATCCACCCGCCTTTGCCTCCCAAAGTGCTGGGATTACAGGCATAAGCCACTGCACCTGCAGAGCTCAGGTTTTCAAAAGACTAGTTTCAGCCCTAGTACACATTGTCAATGTGTATAGAATGAGTATCTGTATTTCAACAATCCCACCAAAGCCTGAAACACAGAACGCAAGAAATCCTCGTTGAGTGACTAATTCCTCCCGATGTGCGTGGCGCTTTGTAAAGATCATTCAGTGCTTTCACGAAGATGTTGATCTCTTCTAACATTCTATCAATCCTCAGGGGTGGGGTATTATCCCTACTTCACAGATTAGGAGCCAAATCCAGAGAGGTTAAGTGGCTGTGCTCCAAGTGCTAGAACAGGAAACCTGCTGAGTCCTAGGCATCCCTTCTACCCCGGCAAAGTGGCTTCCTCTGGGACCCAAGGTAAACAACATTGATGGAGCACCTATGATGTGGTGGGTCCCCTGCAAACGTAATTGGGAAGGGCAGAGTCCTTTCTACTTCTTTACAGATTAAGAAATGGAGGTTCTCAAAAGCTCAGTGACTTCCAGGGTCATAGCTTCAAAGCAGCAGAGTTGCAGAGAAGTGAACAGGTGCCACAGAGCATTCAGAATCTAGCTTCTAAAGAAGAGATGCTGGCTGCACTCTGTACTACACAGTAAAAACCCAGATTTATTCAATATGTACCTGTATTAGTCCATTTTTGTGTTGCGATAAAGGAATACCAGAGGCTGGGTGATTTATACAAGAAAGATGTTTAATTGGCTCACGATTCTGCAGGCTATATAAGCATGGTGCCAACATTTGCTCAGCTTCTGGGCAGGCTTCAGAAAGCTTACAATCATGGCAGAAGTCGATGGGGTGCCAGCATGTCACATGGCAAGAGTGATAGCAAGAGACAAAAGGGAGATCCCAGGTTTTTTTTTTTTTTTTTTTTTTTTTTGAGATGGAGTCTCACTCTGTTGCCCTGGCTGGAATGCAGTGGCGCGATCTCGGCTCACTGCAACTTCCGCCTCCACATTTCAAGCGATTCTTTTGCCTCAGCCTCCTGAATAGCTGGGACTACAGGCGCCTGCCACCATGCCTGGCTAATTTTTTGTATTTTAGTATAGATGGGGTTTCACTGTGTTAGCCAGGATGGTCTCGAGGGAGATCCCAGACTCTTTTAAGCAACAAGATCCTGGGTGAACTGAGAACTCACTTATCATCAAACGGATGGTGCTGAGCCATTCATGAGGGGTCTGCCCCCATGATCCAATCACATCCCACCAGGTCCCACCTCCAAAATGGGGAATCACATTTCAACATGAGATTTGGAGGAGACAAACATCCAAACCATATCGTTCCCTGAAAATACTAGGGACAGAGGGATGCATCTCTTTTTCAGATACAGATTTTTTTTTTTACCAAACAGAAAGGAAAGATGATTAAATAGACTCAAGCAAGTATCACTGGAGTCCAGCCTGAAACTAGCTGCAAGTCGTAAGTCAGATCTAACCAAGTTACTCTTTTGCTTCAAGTCTGGAAAGGGTACCTACCAGTTGCCTACCGGATTCATCCAAATCTCTTTATTTGGCACCTTAAGTTTTTCCAATTGGCCTATAACTCAGTTTCCCCTTTTGCCCTTCTTCACACCCATTCAGGCCCCAAGCACAGCACATTCCCTGCTGTTTTCCAAGCTCACACCCAAGGCCTTGCCTCTGGGCCTGTGCCCATGCTGTTTCACAATGTGAAATCTTACATATCTTTAATCTGCATTACTTCCATGGATCTTTCCTGACCCTTGAGTGACAATTAATAGCTTTGTCTGCATCCCATAGAATGGCTATACATCTCTCCATCACAGAATTTAGCACACGGAATTATCATTAATAGCTAAAATACCTGTGAGCCCCACTAGAGAACGTGGCAGAGGTCAAGGTTTACTCATCTCTTAACCTTGTTTAGCCCAGTCCCTTACACACATGTGCAGAGAGAGTGAGTGTGTGTGAGCGTGTGAGAGCAAGTGTGCTAGATAAATGCTGGCTGACTCTTTAAGAACAAGGTTTTCGTGGTTAACCCAGCTTCAATATGAAATTCAAAACAATGAAGACAGGACTCAAACATAGCAGGGAAATAATATACACTTTTAACTCTCAAAATAAATACTAATCAATTTTATTGTATAAATACAGATGGCTGAGTTTTCTTCCAGTTACCAACAGATCAGTTTCACATGGCATTTATTATTCGTGGTGGTTTAAAAAATTATTTAAATAACTGGTTAGGTCAGGATAAATGGGCACCATTAGAACTGCTAAAAAATATATAGCTGGGCACAATCTTCCAAAACTAATATTCTGAGGGGAAAAAAATCTCTGGAATTTCTAAAGTGGTTAAGGGGAAGTGAAGAGAAAAAACACAATCAAATATTCATTTGATAACATTTGCCCGCTGTTTAAAAGTGTCTCGGCTGTAAGAAAACTGAAAGGGTTCTTAGCAGTTCAGAAATAGATAGTAATGAGTTTCCAATTCAACTTATATCTTCCAAGCAAACTTAATTTTCTTAGTGATTTACAAAACTAAAAGGTTAGTAGGAGATAATAACTCATCCCATATTTTGGCCCCAGCCACTTTAAACAGAGGCCATACTAACTCTACAACTTTGGAAAACGTCGAACAGTTATTCCAGGAGACGGGTAATCCCATAGGTTCTACCCAGGTCATGGCAGAAACTGCAGACATCAAACAAGTTCAAATGAAAACCCCAAACTCGAACTAAACGAACCCAAACCTAAGTGGTGTTTTGAGGCATCACCACCGGGCTGTGTGGGTCGAGGCAAATGTGTAGGCACCTAGCAATCAGCTCTGAGCAGCCCGATGACATTCAAGAGCAGGGCTCCCCGCCGTGCGGTGAACAGCCACAAGCCCAGAATCAACCAGGGAGTCTGCACAGCGGTGGGGGGCACTGACGGGTAGACCCCAGAGTCCAGGCTCTCATGGTTGTGTGGGCCTGAGATGGACACTGTAATCATGAGGAGTCCTGCTCCTTGGTGGTGCCAGCGCCAGGCTGGATGCCCTGCAACCCAGTGTACCTACTTTGAGTTTGGTGTGACATTTAAGTCCATCCCACACCTGGAGCAATCGTAAGTCCCATGGGGTTGACCTTCCATTCTGCAATCCTAACACTGCCCTTCAGAACTTTTTTTTTTTTTTTTTTTTTTGGTAAATGTTACTTCCCTGGAGGGCCCCGCAGCACATGCATATCCACGATGCTGTCTCCACCCACACTGACTCCAAAATGAGCGACAGACAGTACACTGCAGAGAAGCTCCTGCTCTAGGTGAAGGAGCCCCACCTCTTCATGTGGAGGAAGATGGGCTTCTGCAGATCCAGTTAAAGCTTTCGACTGCCTGAGAGTTGGGTTTATTTGTGATGTAGTCATCCTGTGAGTTCTCTACGTGGAAAACAACAATGTAGCTATACATTAAACTTGAGCCCAGGAATGCTTGGACACAATATAAAGTGACGGTGAGGCCTGTGAGTGAAGCTGTTATGCAGGACAAATGTGGCGACTGGAGTATATACTTGTCAAGTGTTTGTGTTGCTATATACAATATGCAAACTGAATGAAGTCAACAGCCTCCGCTTAGATAGACATGGCTTTTGTTCAGGCTAGTCCTGTCATGATATGGACTAGCCATGTCATATGGAGACGTAGGTTCAAGAGGAATTTCCAAGCTGGTAAAAAAAAAATCAGGTCAGGTGAAGTAAACTCAATTTTTATTCTTCTATATAATACATGGATATATGGATAAATTTTCCTTTAAAGAGTTTGCAACCCTGAGGCAATGTCCTTGGGTACGTAACGTATAAAGCAACAGCAAATGAAATCTGAATGCAGGAATGACAACTGGACTTCGAAACATAATTTAATATTCATGAAATTGCACACATACCAATAGTATTCTATGTCTCGTCTAGCCTCTTAATCCAACTATCTCAACTGCCTTGCAGTTTGCCTACCAGACACCCCGACTCTCTACATACATTCTGTCATGTAAATGCTGACCTTCTGACTGAAATTTAATAAATTAACATGGGATTTACATCAAGGGATTTTTGTCTGGTGAGTGCATTGCCAGAAAGCATGCCTAGTTCCTGACCACAGCATCTGCCCACATAAAGACTTTGGCCCCCACAGGGGATGAGATGGCATCTGACTGCAGTAACCTCGAGGTCCTTGAGGGTCCCTCGGGATCCACCAGAAGCAAGTTTTTCATCTAATCTGAGGGCCACATTAAGGGTATGGCAGAGGAGGGGGAAGGCCATGGCTGGTTAGAAGAGATGGAACGTCACAGCTACTGGGTTACAGAACCAGTGAATCTGATGTCCTGTTTTCAGGACGCATGGCCCAACCACGGAGAAGATGGGGCGACAGTAGGGTCTAAAGGTGGACTGTGGTACCCGGGGGCAGGAAGAGGGACAGATAGGCCTAGATGTAAGGAGACCACTATGCTGCCTCTTCATCTACCTCACAGATGGCCACAGACCTTTCAGTACATGGCGGAAACCTATTTCTGAATATTCCGTTTTCCCAAAGTTTTATAAACCATGGTGAGGGCAAATGCTTATGAGAAACTAAGGGTGTGTTCATTATATTATTTATATATTATCATCTTCCCTCTGAGGATAACATAGAAGGGTAAATAAAAAGCAGACAAATAGCTAAAAGGTGACTCGAGCTGTAAGCTCTTTCAACTAGAGGGTGATTTTTGCTTTAAAATCATCAGGCCCGAAAAGCAAATCTTGAAAGCAAAATCTAACTTTGGCCCACTGATAACAATGATCCTGAGTCCCTCCTTCATTCCCAAAGTCTGTTTTTCCGAGGAATATCCTCCATTAATATTCATTTTGTGTCATCATTATTACAAAGGGTTAAGTGCAGCTTTCACTTCATTTTAGGCAGAGCTTCTGCCCCAGTCCTACTGTTGACCTGCTCACTTCACTTATCGGAACTCCTGCGCGGCCGGCGGAAGCTGGATACGTTTTCATTCAGTGCATAGATCCTTCGGGAGAACTCTTCAAATTCTCCCAGAACTTGTTCGTCACACTCTACTGCCACAGCACTGTCCACTGGGATGCAGTTAAATGCTTCCAGCTGATCACCTGAGGCGAAACCTGTGGCTTCCAGCCCGATGATTTCTTCTGCTTGCTCCACAGTACAGCAGAGCTCAGCTTCTGAGACTGGGTGGAACTCGCCTGGAAGCTGGACACTGGCGGACCCGGCCTGCTCGCTGGGTAGGAGAGTGCCATTGACTGTGGCCCGGTGCCCGGAGAGGGCTTCTCCTTGTTCTTGGCTAGGGTGCACATTCGCGTGGCCTCCGTTTAAGCTGCCAACTAGATCCTCTCCTTTTTTCTTGTTTTCTTTGGAGAAGTCCAAGGAGGTATCCAAGGAGGAGGATAGAGATGTTATCTTTCTCTCGGTCTCTCCCACGGAGGGGACGGTGGTCACAGGCTGGGCTAGTGCTGAGTTGTAACTGGGAGGAGGGGTTTTGTACTGAAGTCTCTCATTCTCAGAGCTGGCCCGTTTTCGATGTCCTTTGTCTGGTGAAGGGATCCCCCCAGAGAAGCCTACATCTGCACCCCCAAATATGGAGCTTTGTCTCTTAGGAACAGGGATTGCACTGGAGGTGTGATGTCTGTCGCTAGAAGAGAAACAAAAACAAGAAGTTACTGTGGACTTCAGAACTCGGTGTAAGCCTTCTGGATCCAGAGACAGGAAACAGCATACTTAGGTCTGAGCTAATAAAAATAGATAAGAATCAATCTTAGACAATAGTTATTGCAGTGTCTCAATGCAAAAAACAACATGAGGTATGTGGGTCCAACTTTGGGAGCTTCCTTCCAGCAGGATACAGACATACTGCAATATATTTAGAGAAGAGGGCCCAAGGCAGGGCAGGGAACAGAAACCCTGTCCTATGGGGAAGAGGTGAAGTAACTGGACAGGCTGGATCTAGCAAGAAAAACATGTGAAGGATGTAACTAACTTCATATTTCTGAAGGGCTATCCATAATCTTATTCTTGTTTTAGTATTCAATTCAATTCTTATTTTAGCTTTGAAAAGCAGGCATCCTCATCTGGCAGAGAAGTTACATGACTTGCCCATGCTCAGTGAGGCAGTGACAAGGATTTCATGACCAACAACCTTGCCAACACCCAAATGCTAACCACCTTGCATTAGAGGACTGGCAGAGAGAGACAGAGAGAGAGAGAGAGAGAGAGAGAGAGTGAGTCAAGGTTATATTTTAAAAATTAAAAAAAAATTTTGAGGGGTTCCTTTTTTTTTTTTTTTAAATGAAAAACTAACTTGGGAAATACATTCTTTGATGGGGCTAGCCACACATGTGTTTTACAATACTTGGTCTGCAATGCTGTCTTTTGGGTCTGAGTTTCTTCTCAGGAGGGTATCTTTGGGCCAGCAATAACAATCATTGTTCAGTTATACAAACTTTATAATTTCTCAAGTAATTTCCTATACATCATTTCACTTAGTCTTTACAAAAACCCTATAGAGAAAGCAGGGTAAAGTCTGAAATAATAAATAATAATCAGTTAATGGAAATAGAGTATCTACATCCTGGAAATGATGGCTATGTTATACACTATGCTAGCTCTAGACATTCTTGTATGTGGATGAAATTAGCTTCAATACAACCATATGAACAGATTGGGTCCAGAGGCAGAGGGAGGCACACACAGATCATTTGACTTGCGTGCTTCAGATGAGGAAACACGCATAGAGGGTTAAGTGGCTTGCAGAAGGGCAACCACTAGGCAGGGGTAGAGGCAGAACTTGAAACTACACACACCCAACAAATAGTTCCCATATTTGTGCCTGGCCTTGGGGTAGGGAGACAGATGCAAGACCAGTAGGCCCTTCCTCCAAGGAGCTACCAGTCCTGCAGGAGAAAGGCATCCCTCATTATTCAAATAATACATTTTCAAATTACAATAGCAAGAAGTGCCCCAGAAAAGAAAAGAGATCTGGGGTTTCTTCCACTTGTGTCTACAGCCACAAGCCCTGGCCCCAGCTCCCTGCTCTCTCTCCTCTCAGACTGTTTCTGATGCAGGATTATACTTGCAGTCTCAGACACCCAAGCAAGGGTTATTCTTGGGAAGGGGCAACCACACGGCTTCTAATCCTTGGGTCTGTCAGACTCCTCTGCCTGGCTGTGAGTACTGGTGCCAGGAGAGATTTCATAATTAGGGGTGGTCACTGGGGTGCATATAGAACTAGGCAAGTAGACTAGTAAATTACAGTTTTTAGTTCTCCAGAAAAACAAAACAAAATAGGGCAAAATCTGCTGGCCTCGATCTAGGTTTATAGTTAATATGTTGCCCAAACTCACAATAATTGGGTAAGCTACACATTTTTGCAAGCCTTGTTTTTACTCAACCATTTGCTAACAGTGTCCCTCTCTAAATGATCTTGCAGGTTGACTAGGTACTCAAACCAAAAGAGAACATCAGCACCACCTCAGACAGTCTATTCTGTGCAGACAAGCCAAGCTTTCATTTGCCAGCCCAGCCCACGAGGGGTGGAAGCACCAGGTGAAACAGCCCGGAACACTGAAGGTGACTTGTTGGTGTGTGGCTAGAGCCAGGTGCTTAACCCCTCAGGCTGTGACCCTGTGCTGCCATCCTCCCACCCCAGACATCCTGCTCTGCTGTTCTGTGGGGCTCCCAGTGGGCTGATAAAAGGCAGGGCATGAGAAACAGGCCTGGGGCACACCCAGCAGTGCTTGCCGCCCAAGAGGAACAGGGTGTTTGTAGCCCTCGTTGATTTTGAGACACTCTAAAAGTTCTCAACTTTGTACAACAGAAAACTAATGAGGCGTGACAACCCCCACTGCCCCATCTTGCCAACTACAATGTGAAGGGAACGACCATTTTCCCAACTGTCAATAATGTTCTGAGCCCCGTGGAAGATGCGCTGCCCACACAGAGCCCTCGAGTGTCCTGTGAGGAAGATAGGCAGGTGGTGGGTCATGTGGTTTGTTCAAGGCTGAAGAACCACATCTGAACTAGATTCTGTCTGACTCCAGAGCCCATCCTATCTATTGTGTCCCACAAGGGAACACGACATTCAAATTCAAGTAACATTTGCTAAGTGCCAAAGACATAGTCCACATCAAGCTAAATGCCTTCTCATTTGCCCACAAACTCTAAGATGGTAATGTTATTCCTATTTTCATGGATGGACTCCAAGGCTTTGAGAGGTGGGAACTTTGGTATTTTCTGACATCCTGATTTTGTGACATTCTTCTCCAGTTCCCTTGGATTTGTATGAAAACTCAGGTAATGGTAGTATCAGATTCAAACTGGAAAATCCAAGTACCAGTAAAAGGTTCTCTCTCTTTTTATTTTTTAATTAAAAAAAATTTTTTTTTAGAGACAAAGTCTCACTCTGTTGCTCAGGCTAGAGTACACTGGTGTGATCACAGCTCACTGCAGCCTCAACTCCTGGCCTTAAGGGATCCTCCCACCTCAGTCTCCCAAGTAGCTGGGACTACAGGTGTGTGCCACGATGCCCGGCTAATGTTTTTTATTTTTAATTTTTTTTTAGAGACAGGATCTCATCATCTTGCACACACTGGTCTCAAACTCCTGGGCTCAAGTGATCCTCTTGCCTTGGCCTCCCAAAATATTGGGATTACAGGTGTGAGCCACAGATCCCAGCCAAAATGGTCTCTCTTAAGAATGGTAAGGAAATTAGTTATTTTTGGAGAGATAATAAAGAAGTCTACATATCTAAGGTTTACCTTTTTATCACCACATTTTTTCCCTCCATTTTTAGTTCTATGAGATTAAACCTTTCAAAAATTTTTATTACAGCTTTTCTTACCATCTTAAAAAAGTTGAACAAGAAAAGGCATTTTCTCGTTGCCTCTGGGCCACTGATATGAACATTACTGAGCGATGACACAATAAGGGGACTACAGGATGTTCAGTGGTGTCTGTTCTGTAGGACGCAGGTCTGGAGGTAAGCCTGGCGTGGGTTCTTCGAGTCCCCTCTGGCGCTGTGGGTGGTTGAGTCAGTGCCCCTGCCCGCAGTGGCCACTATACCCTTTCTTAGTTTGCTGTGTTCTTGTAAAGCAGATGTCCTGAAAATTGTGTGCAAAGTATGAGTAAACAGGATTTGCGTGGCGGGCCAGGAGCTGTCCTGGGCACAATATGCTGCATTTATTATATGAGTTTGGTAACATTAGTTTTAGCTGTTCAGAATTTATTTTTTTATTACTTCCAGGATCCCAGCTACATTCCAGATTTTTAAGATAGCCAAGCTCCAAACAGTTGAAGTATCAAATGATAACATTAAACACACATGTATTTTTAATTATTACAATAGTTTTACAGGAAAACTAAAACTATGTTAACTATATAAAAAAATAAAAACTCACAAGTCTATTACCCATCAAATAACTGCTATTAATTTGGGGTATTTTCCTTTCAGACTTTGATTTTAAATATGTGTGTTTAATTTTTAAAGAAACCCTATGGGCCAGGTGTGGCGGCTAACACCTGTGATCCCAGCACTTTGGGAGGCCAAGGTGGGAGGACTGCTTGAACCCAGGAGTTTGGGACCAGCCTGGGCCACATAGGGAGACCCTGTCTCTATAAAAAATTAAAAAATTAGCTGGGTATGGTGGTGAGCGCTTGTAGTCCCAGCAACTGTGGGCTGAGGTGGGAGGATTGCGTGAGCCTGCGTTGCAGTGAGCTGTGATCATACCACTGCACTTTAGCCTGGACGACAGAGCAAGACCCTGTCTCAAAAAAAAAAAAAAAAAAAAGGAAACAAGAAAGAACACTAAAGCTGTGTTTCTGGTATATACAGAATGCTACATCCTGCTGTTGGATGCTATTAAAACCTCCTGGTAAGCAGAATTCGAAATGGTTGCTTCACTGAATGGACTATCATAATTTACTTAATTATTCCCTTACTTTTGTAGATTTAGGATGTTTCTGAACCTTTGCTATTAAAAAACAAACTGCTGTGAGCATCTCGTATAAAAACATAATGCATAGATTTTTAATAAAATAATTTTGATTTTATATTTAATGGAAGGTTTTCAGAAAGACCCTTCATTCATATTTTAGTATAAGGTAAAGAAATAAAAGAGTATTTTTATCTCTACTCTCGCCTAAAGAGAGAAAGGTAGGAATTAAAAAGGCAAATAATAGTTCAAAACAGAATATTCAGGAGGTTTCAAGATTCTTTGATTACAGTCTGGCTTCATGACTATTTCATCTAGATGAAGAGGTTGAAACTCATAGATTTACTAATTATATGACCAATTTTTAAAGGCTGTTGACAATTTACTCATCATATGCAATTAGTACATTATTTATATTGTGATGAAAAACTTACAGGGAGCCTCTACCCTTAGACAACCAAAAGCAAAAATGTGTATGTTTTGGGAGGAGTGGGCATATTAGGAAACACAGTAGCTTTTCTTTATTCTCTGCTCCCACCAAGGGGCCCCGTGTGTTCGGAGGCACTAGAATTGCGGGTGCAGAGCCTGAGGTTCAAGCAACTGGACAGAGTCTACCAGTTCACTGCACACATTCTCCTCACCAGCCATTTCCCGTAAGTGGCTGTCTCTTCCAGCTGGGCTTAGCTCCAAACTGGAAACATGACATCTGGGGTTTAATGCTGCAATTAAAAGGAATTTATTAAAAAACAACAACCCAAAGATATCATAATTGCAAATTTACTAGGCTATGGTTTAGTGAAACACAGTGTAGCTTGTTGAATAACTGAACCACACCAGGGACTGTTAAATTACTTAATAAACCTTTTGCCATAAGTAAAAAAGTATTTCCTGGGGTCACAAACAATGGCACGATGAGGGAGAAGCCAACTGGCCTGGAGGAAGTCAGTTTGGCTTCCTTGGATCAAGGTTTCTCTGAGCTCTCTAAATTAAGATGATTAATTTGTTTCTCATTCTGTGAGTCCTTATTTATTGCAATCAACTATCTTTTCTTATCTCTTCAGCTCTAGAGACAGTGGCGACAAGAAGGACTGTTCAAAGACCTGGATTCTACTCTTAGCTCTGCCACTATGATCCCACCTATATGGAGTTACAACTTAAGGTTACATTCGTTTATTAGTTATATCAGTGGTCCTCAATCTTTTTGGCACCAGGTACCCGTTTTGTGGAAGACAATTTTCCTATGGATTTGGGGGCGGGGATATGAAACTTCCACCTCAGATCATCAGGCGTTAGTTAGATTCTCATAAGGAGCACACAACCTAGATCCCTCAAATGTACAATTCACAACAGGATTCGTGCTCCTATGAGAGTCTAATACCATGGCTGATCTGATGGGAGGCGGAGCTCAGGGGGTAATGCTCGCTCACCCTCCATCGCCTCCTGCTGTGCGGCCCGGTTCTTAACAGGCCACAGACGGGTAAAAGTCTGTGGCCTGGGGGTTGGGCACCCCTGAGTTATATGACTGTGGGCATATTTAATGACTATTTATAAAATAGATCGACTACAGTAAGTAATAAATAAAATAATGTGCTTAAAATCGTTGGCAGGATGCCTGGCATAGACACTAGCGTCAGTAGTAGTTGTAATTGTGGTGGTTGTCATTATGATTCGTTTCAGTAGGCTTCAAATTCCAAGTATTATTCTCATTTTACAGAAGGCGCAACTGAGACTCAGACATATTCATGTCTTGCACAGGAACACAGGGTAATAGGTAGAAGAAGGACTGGAATCTAAATCTCCTTCCCTTTACTGTTTCTCTTATACAGCATACTGTTTCAAGCAGGAACAAACGAAACTCCTACCACCTACCTTCCCACACCTCCACTTCTGTACATCAGGGAGCTAGCTGCAAGAAGGAAATAAAGAAGTACAGTGCCAGGCGTGGTGGCTTATGTCTGTAGTCCCAGCACTTAGGGAGGCTGAGGTGGGAGGATCACTGGAGCCCAGGAGGTTGAGCTTGCAGTGAGCTATGATCATGCTACTGCATTCCAGCTTGGATGAAGGTAAGACTCCCCCGCCCACCAAAAAAAAAAAAAAAAAAAAAAGGCCAGGTATGGTGGCTCATGCCTGTAATCCCAGCACTTTGGGAGGCCAAGGTGGGTGGATCACCTGAGGTCAGGAGTTCAAGATCAGCCTGGCCAACATGGCAAAACCCCATCTCTACTGAAAATACAAAAATTAGCCCGGTGTAGTGGTGGGCACCTGTAATCCCAGCTGCACGGGAGGCTGAGGCAGGAGAGCAGGAGAATCTCTTGAACCCAGGAGGTGGAGGTTGCAGTGAACCGAGATTGCAGTACTGCACTCCAGCCTGGGCAACAGAGTGAGACTCCGTCTCAAAAAAAAAAAGAAAAGAAAAAAAGAAAAAAAAAGTATAAAAGAGATTTGGAGAAAAAGACCCAAATCAATCAACAGATTTAATCTGTTCAATGTGAAACACAATCTTAGGTTTTTTTCTTTTTTTCTTGGGGACATGAGGTGGGGAAAGCTTTGAATAAAGTCAAAATGCTCAAAATTCCTCTGTTTTCATGATCTACCTACTGCTTAGGGACTAGAAGAACTTCCCAGAATCCTTTGAGGTACATTCCAATTGTCCCCAAACCCCTGATGCATCCTTGTTCTGCATGAATTTAGCTTCAGGAAGAGAGAATTTTTTAAGAGGGAGAAATTCTCTATTTCTCTGACTAAAATGAAGAAGACCATATTCAGCACCTTTATAACCATTATATAAATACCTTGCCATGCAAATACCTTGCCATGAAGCCAACCCAGGAACTGGTAGAGCCCAGTTTCCTCTACTCCACCATCCTTGCCCCATCATTTCCCTCTCCTCTTCCTCTTGGTTTTACTGCCTGAAGCTATAGCCTCCTTTTACAGAAAAGAGACTGGGAAAGAGAAAACAAGTTAAGAAAGCACCAGTCCAAAATGTGATTCCCATTTCCACATCTCCCATAGGTAATATTCCAGAGCTCCACATGTAGCTCCATCGTTAGGAAACACGAGACACTGATGATGCACCTCACTGCTCCCAACCTAGGTGTCCTCTTCTGTGAAATGGTTATAGCTACCAATAGTTACTGCAGTAAGGATTAAATGAGATACACAAGTAAAATTCCTAGTACAATGAATAAGTACCCAATAAATTATTAATAATAATAAAACGGCAACTAAAATTTATAAAGCACTATGGATTAAGCACTCTGTTAACAGCTTTATACATGGTCTCATTTAATCCTTATGACATCTCTGTGAAGTATTACAAACATCATCCTCATTTTACAGATGAAGAAACTGAAGCACAGAGGTTAGGTAACTTGACCAAAGGTCATGAAGCCACTAGGTAGAAAGATGTGATTTAACCAAGCCGGTCTACCTAATTGTTAATTTCCTTCTCTCTCCCAGTCCCTAGGATCTTAAGTTTTTTGTTGTCACCAAAACATCTACATTTGATCTCTACTTCTACTTGAGGATGGGGTGAGAATGAGAAAAAAATTTTAGGTTAAGTGGATTGGTATATTTTCCTTCTCTTCTCTTCCTGCCTACATTAAGTTTGTGTTGCTCTTTTGACTTTCTAAGACTTATACTGTTAGGCATTCTAAGCATCAGCTATGAGCAGAAATAAATTCTGCCACGAACTGATGTAAATGTGGAAACTTACAGGAAAAATGAAATAAAGAAAGCATGTAAAGATTTACCACATCAAGAGAGTTCTTGAAGCTGGGGTGAGGCTTTAACAATTTGAAACACTTTTTTTTTCCCTAATTCTCTTTCAGATTCACTTGTACTTGTTTTATCTGTCTACAACCAGGTCCCACACTGTAAAGTATGAGGACAGAGTACAATTCACAGTCTCAAATATGTGTCTTTCCCTCCCTACAAAATGTTTCCCCTGAGGGACATTACTAGATCACAGCTGGTCAAAATACTAAATCTTGATTGTCTGGCTCCCGGCCAAAATCTACAGCTACAACTCAGTGGAATAAGAATATTTAAAAAGAAAAAAAGAGACTTTTAAACAACATTTGATCTTCTTCTTTCTCCCCCCTTGTAGCAATCTATGACCTCATGGCAGTGAGACCTCTACATGGAGGTGTTTAAGTTGGTTTACGGCCACTAGAAATGTTTGAAGCTCTAGGTACTAGTCTGCGCCAATATCATGTCAACTGTGTTAAAAAGCAATAATAGTTTCTCACCTTCTTAAAGATTACTGCTTAAATAATGCAGAGCAACGACAGGCTTGCACAGAGTGCCAAAAGCGGGTTGCCAAGGCAAAGCTGAGGTAGAATTACGTCTTTTGGCAGCTAAGAAATTATGACATAAAGTTAGTTTTTTCAAAAAAACAACCTTCATAAATTAAGCTACTATCCTTTTTTCAAAATTCAGCAAAGGTTGGGATTTATCCTTCTTCTTTCCCTCTCTCAGATCAAGTAGGAGCTCAGAACCTCCTTTAGGGAAAGCCAAATTTAACAGCTAGATCTTATCTCCCAGGAGGTAGCTGGGGGTTAATAGTTTTAAGCATGCATTCTCCAGGCCACAGGCAAGCAATCCAAAGGCCTCTCACCATTACCAGATAAGTGTAAGTACTTAATCTTTGCCCTGGATGTTAACAAAAACACGAAACAAAATAAAAATAGAAACAATATTGGGCCAAAAGCACAGGCTGAAATCTGTGCCAATGGTCACTTTTCCCCCGGGGCTTTGCTTGGAAGGTTTCCTACCAAAGTCTGTCTAAATAAAAACAGAGTATAAAAAGGTATTACTGAACAAGGCAGCCTTTGGATTTTATTTAAACCAAGTAGTGGTGGAAAGATGAATTGGTGAAAGAGAAAGTTCCACAGGCAAAAGACAAAATAAGCAAGCTGAAGAAATCCAGTTCACCAGGCTTTGTGATGTGAGGTCTTGGCCATCAGGCCTCCATGGCCCAGCTTGGGCCAGTGGACAGAGGATGAGGGGGTGCCTATTCCCGAGAGCCCATCTGGAGGCCAGCTCAGGCTCCAGGCTGAGCTCCATGGGATCAGGGAATACACAGTGATCCTCCACGGAGATAAAGAGAGGTCCTGGGAGGGGTCAAGTCAACCACTTCACTCATCAGCTTTCACTTTAAGAAATCATCATACAAATTAATGTAGTAAAATCACAGTCAGGCAACCAACATTATGAGGACTGTAAAATGGTCTGTAGAAACAGACATAGCCCATCTTGATGTCATTTATATAGGGCTTAAGTAACATCCTACACGAGAACATGGAAAGAACAGGAAAGAGATGCCAGGAATGATACCTGGGGACCCCTCGGAGTATCTGGACAACACTTGATACTTGGGAATAATAAACTGTTTATGCTGAAAACCAGGGAAAAAAATGAAAAAAAAAAAAAACAAAAAAAAACCAAACCCAAAACCTCTGCCTTTGCCAGGGAAACCAGAGGAACAACAATCTCACAGAACCCAGCCCCCAGAAGGAACTCGATAGGGAAATTAAAACCCTGGTCAGAGAATGCTTTCAGAGTTTAAAAACTAGACGTGGAAGGGAGCTAAAGGATGCATTAGACTCCCAGGGCCAGTGACAGAATCTGTGAGATGAAGTCTTTGAAAGATACTACTAACACTGACCTACCATCAGCTCTCTAATAAACTCTCACTGAACCAAACTGTGAGGGTTTAGTTGTTTGTTACTTTAAAAGAAAAATGGATAGCTCTGCCACCATTTTCAGAGATGCTGGAGGCCTTGGGCAGAAGTGTTTGAGTTACAATTTGCCGCCATTTAATTACTGTTTAGTAAGAGACTGGGACTCTAGAGATGACATCTTGGTAACCTTATCTTTTGTAGTCCCCTATACTCCTAAAGGAGGCAGAGTATAAAACAAACTAATTGATTTACCCCCTTATTCAAATATGTATTGAGTATCTACTATACACTAGGTGCTGCGCTAGACTCTGGGGCTATAATAATTGGAAAAAAGCCATGGTTCACGTTTTCATGGAATTTATTGTCTAGTGAGAGAGGACAGACAAGTACACATACATCACATACATCAATGTCAAACAACCACCTCTGACCCAAGCTATGCAGGAGAGGACACGGGCTCAAAGAGCTTGTAGCAGAGATCTGACCCAGACAGAAAAGGCCAAGATTAGAAGGGCTAGTAGAGTTCTTCACCAGGTAAAGAATGGGTTGGTGGGGAGAGTATCTTCCAGGTAGCAGGAACAGCATTTGCTAAGACCTTTTATCAAGAAAGATAACAATGTTTGAGGACCCAAAAGGTCAATGAGTGAAGAGTTCTATGGTAGAAGATAAAACTGAGGAGGAAAACAAAGTCTGGACCATGCAGAAGCCACAAGCCATGTTTAGAACTTTCAGGCAAAGGAGAGAGAGAGAGAAAGCGAGAGAGAGAGAGAGCGAGAGAGAGTGTGAGAGTGAGTGAGTGTGTGTGTCAGAGGTGCAGAGAGAGAGAGAGAGACATTTATACTTTGGAAAGTGCACTCTGGCTGCAGTTGGGAGAGCAGAATGGAGGGGTCCAGAGTGGATGGTGGGAGACTGCAGGCTGTGCAGTAGTACAGGTGAAAGGTAATGGAGGCATGGATCAGAATGGAAATGTACAGACATAGACAAACAGAAATAGCAGGAGAAATTGGCAAGAGTTCCCAGAGTTGGATATAAGGGTGAGGAAGAAAAGGAGGAACCAAGGTTTTTGCCTGGCTTCCTGGCTAGTGTAAAAGAATGAAAAGTGGTTTCATTCGCAGAAAGCAAAGAGCTTATCGTGACTGGGATGGAAGACTGGTAGAAAAACGCATGGGCACTTAGAATGTGCTGTGAAAATGTACAGGAGGCAATTTCTGATATCAGAACTTATCTCCACTTAGAATAAAGTGAGAGAAAAAAGGGCCTAGGACTGAGCCTTTAGGAGCTCCAGCTTTTCGTGATGAGGTAGAGGAAGAGGACCCTCCGAATGAGATAAGAAGGAGCATTCAGAGAGGAATGAAGAAAACCAGGAGAAGGCTGCAATAACAAGATTCCTTTTCTGGAATCACCAGATGCTAAATGATCCCTTGTGTAAAACACTTTATTCTTAACATAGTTATAGGAGAGGTTGTCCATGTAATGGTTAAAGCAGGACTTCTAAAACTGCTCTGCCTGGGCTCAAATCTTAGCTCTTCCACTTGATGGCTGTGTCACATTAAGTTATTTAACCCCTCAGTTCCTCAGTTTCCTCATTTCTAAGATGGGAGAGGTTAGTAGGTCCTAATTCACAGGGCTGTGTGAGGAGTAAATGAGTTAACTGAATACTATGTTCAAAGTGCTTTGGAAGAGTGCCTGGTTTGCAGTAATAGTCACTTGATATTAGCTACAATGATATTAACTATTATTATACATTGCTATCCATTAAGAGAAGAATTATAGAATAAACATCATATAAAATGATATTTAAACTCTTTAAAATTAAAACACAAGGCATTTCCTCAGATGGATCCAGAGGCTAAAACAAAACAAAACAAAACACAGGGAATTATATCTAAATCGAGCTTAAACCCAAAGGTCACAGCTGGGTGGGGTGGCTCATGCCTGCAGTCCCAGCACTTTGGGAGGCAGAGGTGGGGGGAATCACTTGAGCCCAGGAGTTCGAGGTTGCAGTGAGCTATGATGGCGCCACTGCACTCCAGCCTGAGCAACAGAGCGAGACACTGTCTCAAAACAAACAAACAAACAAAAAATACCTCCCATGCCTGGCACCCAAGGTCATACTGAAACAGCCAGTGCTCATTTCTAATGCTGCTGACACTTACCAGCTTTTGATGGGCAAAGACCATATTGCTAAGCCTTTTTGAAACTTAGGACAGTGCATTCGATCCAGAAGGATACTTATTTACTGACACTTATCAACATATGCTAAAGCAGTGGCCCCCAACCTTTTTGGCAGCAGGGACCGGTTTCATGGAAGACAATTTTTCCGTGGGCCGTGGGCAGGGGGGCTGGTTTCAGGATGAAACGATTCCATCTCAGATCATCAGGCATTAGCTTCTCACAAGGAGCACACAACCTAGATCCCCCGCATGAGTAGTTCACAGTAGGGTTTGCACTCCTATGAGAATCTAATGCTGCTGCTGATCTGACAGGAGGCGGAGCTCAGGGGTAACACTCGCTCATCCTCTACTCACCTCCTGCTGTGAGGCCTGGTTCCTAACAGGACATGGACTGCTACTGGTACATGGCCGAGGGTTGGGGACCCCAGTGCTAATGAATGCCTACTGAAAAGCACTGCTTTTTTAGTGTGCCTATCTCAGTGGCTTTTGTACTAATTCCCTCTCCAATTCATTTAAGTATGCCCATCTTCTAAAACCCAATTCAAGTCCTTTTTTTTTTTTGAGATGGGGTCTCGCTCTTTTTGCCCAGGCTTGAGTGCAGTGGTGCAATCTTGGCTCACTGCAACCTCTGCCTCCCATGTTCAAGTGATTCTTGTGCCTCAGCCTCCCGAGTAGCTGGGATTACAGGCATACACTACCACGTCTGGCTAATTTTTGTATTTTTAGTACAGATGGGGTTTCACCATGTTGGTCAGGCTGGTCTTGAACTCCTGACCTCAAGTGATCCGCCCACCTTGGCCTCCCAAAGTGCTGAGATTACAGGTGTGAGCCACCACGCCAGGCCTCATTCATTCATTCATTCTTTTTTTTTTTTTTTTTTTTTGAGACGGAGTTTTGTTCTTGTTGCCCAGGCTGGAGTGCAATGGCACAGTCTTGGCTCACTGCAACCTCCACCTCCTGGGTTCAAGCGATTCAAGTAGCTTGGATTACAGGCGTGTGCCACCACGCCCGGCTAACTTTTTGTATTAATAGAGACGGGTTTTCACCATGTTGGTCAGCTGGTCTCGAACTCCTGGCCTCAGGTGATCCACCCACCTCGGCCTCCCAAAGTGCTGGGATTACAGGCGTGAGCCACTGTGCCCGGCCCTCATTCATTCTTTAACTCATTTCTTTAACTCCTTCATTCTGTCTTCTTTAACCATGCCAATCTAAGTGATCTCTTTGAACTCTGAAGGTAGTACTTATTATTTTACCATCCGACTGATGCTTAATGTGATCACTTGCATTTTCAACACATCTTTCAGACATTACCGAAATCCACATTTCATTGCCTGACAGTTTTTGAGGCTCTGGAAATAAAGAGATGTATAAAATAAGATTCCTATCATTAAGGAGTTCCCACTCTAGTAGAGAAGACAGAGAGTTAACCAATAACCAGAACACCATGGTGCTCTGAATACAATACACACTTTGTATATTACAGTGAAGAAGGGAATCAAGTAATCAGTGGGAAGACTCATCAGAGGAGGTTGTATTTGATTGGCACCTTGAAGGATAAGTGGAAGCTAACCAGGCAGTGTACGTGTGTGTTGGGGGTGAGGTAGAGCAAGAAATGAAGGGAAGGGCATTTAAGGCAGAATAAAATACAGTATTTGTGTGCAGTCCAACTGTGGAGCCAAGTCTTGTAAACAGCATATGGGAGGGATCTAGTCTTTATTTCTGGAAACCCACTCTTCCGCTTTCCAATATAACTTAGTACAGAGCACACAGATATTCAGTGAATATACTTGTTTTATGTATAAATGAATTTAATTAGTTGTGTGCAAAAGGAAACATTTAGGTGATGTTTTTTGGCAATGTGTTGAGAAAAACAGAACTACCTCAATATATTGTTATAGTAAATCTAAATGATGAAATACTACGTAGCCATTAAAAATGATGCTAAAAAGTTTTAAAGGGCACTGATAAAATACTTAAGACATTACGTTATACAAAAAAGCTGTAAGGACTGTGCTGTCCACCATGACCACTAGGAACTGGTTGCTGGAACTTGAAATGTGGTTAGTCTGACTTGAGATGTGCTATAAGTGTAAACTGGATTTAGAAGGCTTAGTATGAAAAAAGAGAATGTAAAATATTTATTAATAATCTTTAAAATGTTTATTACATGTCTACAAGATATTTTGGATATATAACTTGGATTTTATTTGAATTAAATAAAATATATTATTAAAATTAGCTTACCTGTTTATTTTTAGCTTTTTAAAAATGTGACTGCCGGGCTGGGCATGGTGGCTCACGCCTGTAATCCCAGCACTTTGGGAGGCCGAGGCGGGTGGATCACGAGGTCAGGAGATCGAGACCATCCTGGCTAACATGGTGAAACCCCGTCTCTACTAAAAAATACAAAAAATTAGCCGGGTGTGGTGGCACGCACCTGTGGTCCCAGCTGCTCGGGAGGCTGAGGCAGGGGAATGGCGTGAACCCGGGAGGCGGAGCTTGCAGTGAGCTGAGATCGCACCACTGCACTCCAGCCTGGGTGACAGAGCGAGACTCTGTCTAAAAAAAGAAAGAAAAAATGTGACTGCCAGAATATTTAAATTTATATGTATGGCTCATATTATATTTCTATTGAAAAGTGTTGGTACAGATGGTAAGATCTGAATTAGAAAAGAAATACAAGGAAAACTGGCTAATACAATAGTGATATTTTTGTGCCTGAATTATGGGGCTATTGTTTCCCTTCTGCATATTTTTACAACTTCCAAATTTTATTCATTGAGCCCATACTATTTTATAATCAAAAGGAGTAAATAGAAATAAAGAAGACCCAAGTAAAAACAATGGGAAAAGAGATCTCAATTTGGTTCAGAGACTTGGTTGCTGGAGTAGGGGAGAGGCGGCGCCGGGATACCCAAGTGCCTTTCTGTCACCAGTGGAGGGTTAGCGCACAAAGGATGTTGGCCAGCTGTTCTCCATCCTGACTGGAGGCAGAAAAAAGTGGAAATGGGTGTTAACCGCAGGAGGGGGCCTGTAAGTTAAATATAGGGAAGAATTTCCTGAAGTGAGGGTGTTTAAACTCTGGAATGAGTTATGGAAGAAGCCTGGTCCCCTAAGGTCTTTTAAAATACTACAGATACCCATATGCCTTGTGTGTTCCTGTCTAGAGACAAGGAGATGACTCGTCAAGGTTCTTCTGAAACAGCTATCTTAGAGCAAATAACTCCAATAAAACTTTCTTTTTCACTTATTTTTGACTAGGCTTAACTTTTCATATCAGGGGTGCCGGCCTGCAAGAAATGCTCTCAAAGGCGAGCCTATCTGATACAGCTACCTTAAGTAGGACTCTTGAGACTTCAAAGACAATGTTATTTGATCTAAATTTAAAAACCAACGTCAGCTAGACAACATGTTTTTCATTTCCCTAGAGGGTCATCTGCCAGATTTCAGTTCTGAATTCAGCATAAGGATGATGGACAGAAAGGAAGAGAGTAGATCTGTTTCTAAAAAGTGAGGCTTTGTAAAGATTTAAATACTGGATACTGCCTCATTTTCAAGAGTAAGTGGTTTGGTGTAAAAGCAGAACTACCATATCATTACTCAATTTTAAGGAAAGTAGATTGGCTCACTTATTCTAAATTTTCATTATTCTCAGTTTACTGAAAAAACATTTTCCTAAAATGTGTCAAAGTTCTTAGGTATTTTCTTCTTCTAATACTTTTATTTAAAGCTATAGCTTGATTCTATTTTCCAAAAGGAATGGAAGACTACATTAGAAATAGGTCAGCAGAAGGACTATCTGGAGATTTTACCACTAAAATGGGATGGCCTCACATAAAGCCACTAGTTACTTCTCCCAACATTAAACACTGGTGTTTGTTAAACACTAAAGTACTCTGGAGAAATATTCTAGCTTGCTGTTGAACAGCCAAGGATACTTCTCAGTGCTCTATCCTTACTAAGGTCACTGAGATTGATTCTGTCTCTTTAAAAATGGCTTACTTGGCCCTAAAACAAAATAAGTTGGCCCAACGTTGCCCTCCATCATTGTAGCAGACTACACACTAATGATGGGCCTCAGGTTGTAAGTCCCACATGACAGCGAGAGTGAACAATGTATAGGAATATTCCTGCAAGTCATGTCCTTCAAAATATTTGTCTTATCTAATAATTTAGATTATAAACTAAACAACTGTCAACTAAGCAATGGCAGGGAAAATCTTACACTTTTGAATCTTTCTTTGTCTCCTGAACAATGCTATACGCAGAATAGACACTTAATGAATTGTCAAATTCTTTAATACTTAATAATAATCAAAAACAATACTTAATAATACTTTGCACAGTTCATTTTAGTTTATAAACCACTTTGATGAACATTATCTCATTTGGCCTACAAAAACTATGCTTGGGAAATAGTTTCCCAATAACTGGTGGTATTAACTCCATTTAAAGAACTGATACTCAGCTGGGCGCGGTGGCTCATGCCTGTAATCCCAGCACTTTGGGAGGCCGAGGCGGGTGGATCACGAGGTCAGGAGTTCGAGACCAGCCTGGCCAACATGGTGAAACCCTGTCTCTACTAAAAGTACAAAAATTAGCTGGGCGTGGTGGTGCGTGCCTATAATCCCAGCTACTGGGGAGGCTGAGGCAAGAGAACTGCTTGAATCTGGGAGGTGGGGGTTGCAATGAGCTGAGATCGAGCCACTGCACTCCAGCCTGAGTGACAGAGCGAGACTCCATCTCAACAAAACAAAACAAAACAAAACAACTGATACTCAAAAACAACTTATGAAAATTAAGTGATAGCGTTGAAACTGGAACCCATATTTTCTGATTCCCAAATCTAGTGCTCCTTCCTCTGTGTTATACTACCTTGCATGAAGATGTTACATAGTTTAAGCTCTATAATCAGGAAAAATTAAACTTAGGATAAAAAATCCTATGAAAAAAACAGGACAGATGGCTTTGAAATCTTGCTTTCATCTTATTCTTATTCTTCCTTTTTCTTATTCAGAAAAAAAGAGCATGCCATTCCAGGAAGCATTCCACAAACACTATGGGCAAATATGCTTTAGGCTACTCACCCAACCCACGTGCTTCCTTCTTCAGTGTTCCTGTTTCTTAACCAATGAAGTTGAAACGTGATCATTTTTGTTTCTTTCAGTCTTAAAGTTCTTAAATTCTTCCCAAAGTTTTATTACTTTTAGTTTCCTCCCTCTTGGAGGTAAATGAGGTAGAATAAACAACCAGGAATGTTTCCACCAGGCCTGCTGCCTGATTTCGCAGTGTATCTTTCCAGCACTCTGGATTTGACTCTGGTGGGTTTCCCTGAGGAAGGCAGGAGGCACTAGAATAGAGGTGGCACAGAGACAGGAGGGCAGGGGAAGGGCAGAGAAGGAAGAGAATGGCCATTACCCAATAATGGGCACTGTAATATGGTAAAAAGAATATGGGATCAGGAGTCAGATAATCTGGGTTTCTGGTCCCAGTTCCATCACTTAGTATCACGTGATCTTGGCAAGGCGCTTGGCACACTGAGTCTCAGGTTTTTGGTTTGTAAAATAGTGGTCATTCTTCTTGCCCAGCTACCCTCACAAGGTTCTTGCAAGCTTAAGTAAAAACATAGAAAGTTTTGCAAGTAAGAGATTTTATTATTCGTAACTTCTAACTATGGGTGAGAGTTACCTAAGAAGGCAGGTACCAAAAAAAGTTTGTAGGCAAACAGGTTTTAGGGTACTTATCTCTAAGGCCTCAGAGTGGTCTTATAAAGGACTTGGGGAAAGTGAGAGGTAGACAGATGGTAAATCTTCTGTACCATTAATGTACAAGAGAGCATGAGCCAAAATATGAACAAGAGCCATATTCTATACCTAGCTGTAAGATGACTATAGATGTCAAAGTAAAAACACCTATAGCAAAGGATGCATTTGATTTTAAAAAGATATAGACAGTAACTACGATTCATTTACTCATTATAAAAGCTACCGCTTATTTATTACTAAGTGCCAGGCAGTATGCTAGGTACTTACCTATTTAATTCTTATGGCCACACTATTAAGTAGGCACTATTACCCTCATTTTATAGGGAAAGGGATTGAGGCAGGCAGCTTAAACCTGTTTGAGGTCACAGAGACAGTAAATAGTGGTGCTGGTATTCAAATTCATAGTCCTAGTCTTTCCACCTAACTGGGCCACTGTTTCTTAACCTACTCTGTCCTATACCCCAAACCTCATGTGGCCAAATTCTTCTTTTGCTCCAGATCCACTCTCCACTGAAATGTTATCTCCTTAGTGAAGGTTTGTCTACACCCCTCACACCGGGAACTAAAGGGCTTCCTCTGAATGTTCAAAATAACTCTCCCTTATAGCATGTCGTACTTTTTACTTTTTTCAGTACATGTTGTTTTGTTCCTATTTCACCACCTTAATTAGACTGTAAGCTCCTTGAACACAAGCTCAAGGAGCATATTCCATGAGTAGAACAGCTCAGATGGCTTCTTCATTCCCTTCTCTAGCCTCCCTGGCTTCCGTAATGCCAGGCTGGGACCACAGAGATGAGTAAGACGTGGTCCCCAGACCCAAGCTGCTCAAAAGCCTAGTGGGTAAGACTCGGCAAAGAAGTGACTCTAAGCTACTGAGGGAATACATACTTATCTCTGTAGCCGCCACTGTGGTGTTGAGTGAGTGAATGAATGAGGTAGGATATGACCTGGGTCTTGAAGTGAGAGCAACATCTAGATAGGGCAGAGGAAGGGGCAGGCTATTCTGGGTAGTGGGAACTTGCCTAAGTAAAGAACGGAGGTCACAAATGAGAGTGCTATGCCTGGGGGTCTGTTGAGAAAGGGTGGGAGAGTGGTGGAGAGACAAAATCGAGGCACTGCCTGAGGACCTGGATGCTGGGGCCCCATCACACAGCCCACTCACAGCAACCTCGCACATAATCTCTTCAACTCAGTTCTAAACTTGTTGTCTTACAGGCAGCCATTAGGCTGCAGCTTGCGTGCACATTCTTCAGCACCCACATCAGTGGTGCCTGTGCATGTCAATCTGAGTCTCAGATCACTATGCAGGCAATAGTAAAAGAAAACTGGGATGTTTAAATGACATTCTGGTGACTTTCAATCACAGTATTCAAAAGAGCACAGATTCTAAGCTGAAATTCTGCTTTTCAAAATTGTGTTGCTTGGCAGTTACGACCAGGTTATAATCTTAGGATGAAAAAATGGGCACTCCTTTTGGAAAGACCTGGCATAAATCACTGAGAGCTGTGCCCTGTGCAACTGTGTTCATAAAAAATGGGGGTTCATTTTAGGATTAATCAGGTCGATCATTCTCATATTAGCTAAGAATTCCATAATGTGCAAGAAAAAGAATTACTTTATTAAGAGGATTTTTATCACAGCTTTTCTTTACAAAATAAAACAAAACAAGCTGTCACATAACTTTGAAGCTTACCATAAGGAGGAATTCAGTGAATGCACTGATCCTCAGCCAGTATGAAATCCTCAACACCAAAAGAACATACAGCAATCTGCCTCCACAGGGACCAATCTGTGAATGGTAACAACCACACAGAAAATGGAAGTGTTTTGCTTTACAAAAGATGTAAGAGCCTCCCTTAGGAACCTGAGTTTTTTTACCCTTTGCCCTAAGGAGCACAGGCTTGAGAGGTAACTCCTCACTCCACGGCTGCTCTCGGAAATTCTCAGATTTCCTCTGAGATTCAAAGTGCTTGCTCCGGCTTTGTTTAGCTTTGTGACTTCCAGCCTGGCTTCCTGCCGTGATCTTTACTTGGAACTGATATGTAGCATTCATTTTGCAGTGCTTTGCATCTACTTTAGTAGCCTATTTTACGTTACAGTACCATAAAGTGACACATTCCTGTTCACTCAGTGTTAATGTGCTTGGCACAGCTGGCAGAGAGGTGCACTACATTTATAAATGTATGAGCTTGGAGCTTAATGGGTTTGCTGCAACAGTGCCAGGACACCTAGATTCTACTTTTATTGCTACAGGTTCATGGGTCAATTATGCCTGGAAAGTCAATTAATTTCTCCGTACCTTAGAACTGAGAGTTGCTGGAAATTACAGTGTTTTAGGAGTAGAAGGGCAGTCAGGTTGCAATGAGGAAGCATTTATATGTAAATAATTTGAGTAAATTGTCTACAGACATCTCAGAAGAAAAGGACCTAATCCCTAAGGTTCCAGTAATTTGTTGTGATTTGTTTCTCATTCCAAATGCTTTTTCATCTCTAATTTTGTATTTGTAATTTTGTATTCTTTTTCTTAAAAAGGATTGCCAAGGAACCACAAAGCCCAGATTCTCCCCATTCTTAAAATGAATTTGCATTCCAGCCAAGGTGCCTATTCATTGCCAATAAAGCTGCTGTGTTCATAAAGCTGCTTTTCTTAAACTATTCCCTCTCTATGAGGCGATGAGGTGAGGAAGGTGGTAGGAAAGAAGGAAGAGACAGAGCACATTCTACACAGAGGAAGAGTGAGTGCAACCACTCAGACAGGAAAGAGCTTATTCACATGACTACACAGAGGCCAGTACAGCGACAGGACGTGAGAGTGGAAAGGGAGTGGTATCAGATGAGGCAGAGGCCAAGTAGACTATGGAAGAAAACTTGGATTTCACTCTTGCCACTGAAGCTGAAGAGTGATTAAGATCTAGCCAACATTTAGAAAGATCATCCTGGCTACTGTGGAGAGTGGACAGAGGCAGGACAAGACAAGGAGACAAATTGCACTGGTGCAGCTGTTTGGGGAAGAAAAGGTGGTGGCTTGGACTGGAGTGGCAATAGCAGAGATGGGAAGTGAACAGATTGATATGTATTTTGCAGATAGTGATGACAGGGCTTGCTGATGAATAAGACTAGCTCTGATGTGAGTGGAGAAAAGAAAGAGATCAAGGATGATTCCCTGGTTTGAGCAACTGGGTAGACAGGGTCCCATTAGCTGATAGGAATTATGCTGGTGGAAGGAGGGTTTTAGCTGTGTTGAGGCTGAGATGCTTCTAATACTCCCAGGGGCAGAGTCAAGTAGGCCCCTGGCTATCCAGAGTGTGCAGGAGAGGTTTACACTGAAGACAAAACTTTGGGAGTCATAAGCATAACGGCTTTCAAAATGATGGGAATGGGTGAGAACACTTAAGAAGAGGGTAGAGAGGAGGCAGAGGAGGAAAGAAAAAAAGAGAAGAGAGTAGAGAGGGAAAAAGGGAAGAGGGCCTAAGATGGGGCCATGGAGAAGCTAGAAGCAGAAAGCCAGGAGAGGGCAGTCCTGTGGAAGACAACAAGGAAGAGTGTTTCAGGAAGGCAGGAATGGCCAGCAAGGCCAGGTGCCACTGAACAGGATAAGGATGAAAAGTGACCTTTGAGTTTGGGTCTATGTTTAGAATTCGGTAGACACCAAGCTAGATAAAAGGAATTTCAGTATACTCACAGAACTAAAAATCAGACTGGAGTGAGTTAACTAGGAACTGGAGAAATGAAACAGAAACAGACCTGTAAGCATTACAGAAATTAAATCAGTAGTTAAAAATCTACACTCTCCCCAGCAACAAACAAAAAACAGCAGCTTTTTTCTAGGTTCTACCATACCTTTAAGATAGAGATACTTCCTCCTATCTTATATGAACTGTTCTGGAGAATAGAAAAGAAGGTAAAGATCCTCAATTTATTTTATGAAGCTCTTATAACCTCATCATGTTTGGTCAATTCTAACCAAAATCAGACAAGGATTTTATGTGAAAGAAAAACTGTAGGCCAGTCTCATTTCAGTTTGCAGATGAAGACATTCTAAAATATTAGCCAAGGAATCCAATAATGTAGGAAAAAAAAATACACATGACCAGGGGGCAAAGATGGTTTAACATTAGAAAAATGTAGTGTTACCTCAATAGATTCAGAATAAACATGGTAAAATTCAAAATACACATATTCATGATTAAAAAACAACTCTTAGTAACCTGAGAACAGAAAAATTCTTCCTTTTGCTCATGCAGGATATCTACCCCAATCTACAATAAATATAATACTTAATGGTGAAAAATTAGAAGCATTCTCTTTGAAGTCAGAAGACAAGGATACCCACTATCACTGCTCCTGTTCTGTAATAAAACATAGTAAGACAAGAAAAAGTAATGAAGTTATAAAAATAGAAACAATACCATTATTCACTAAAAATATGATTGTATACACAAAAAATCCAAGAGAATCGAAACAAACTATTGTAACTAATGTTAGCCAGAACACACTCTCAAAATACTAAATATCAGTGCTATTCCTGTACATCAGCCAGAAAATGTTAACTATTATAATAAAAAAATTTACAACAGCAACCAAAACTGTAAGCTAATAGGACTAAGTATATCTAATAAAAGATGCATAGACTTTTATGAAGAAAATTATAAACCTCATGGAGGTATGTTTTAAAAAAGCAAGCGATGTAACATGTTCATAGTTAGGAAGACCCAATGTCATAAAACTGTGAAATCACTCAAAGACTCAAGTCAAGAAAAGCCAAGAGTTTTGAAGAAGAGCCTTCCCTAACAGATATTTCCCTAACAGATATGGAGGTTAGCTTTTCCCTAACAGATATCAAGAAAATTGGAGGTATTTTCCTTTTCTGTTCCTATGAAGGAACATGGCTTTAGGAGTTAAGACTCTTGGCTCTCTCCATCCTCTCACTCTCTCAGAGGAGGAGGGACTTTCCTGATTGGTGAATCTAGAGGGCAAAATAGCAACTGGGTATTCTTGGCTCAGCCCTATCTGGGCTCCTGAAGAAAAGTCACCTGATCGCTGTCTGCCAATGTAGTTAAGGGCCTGCCTCTGTAGGGAAAGCCTATGGCTCTCCAGTTTACATTGTGATTATGAGGATAAGTTTAATTTTGAGTGACATCTTTGCAAGCCCGTTTTATTTCAGATCTAAAGCCCCATTTTCCAAGTAGCTTTATCAACAGTAAAATGGACACTTTGATTTTTATTTCATCCTCAAGTCTCAACAACACTTTTAGAAATTACATCTTACAATAATTAAAAATGTCATACTAATCGATGGCTAGCCAAATAAAGCAACAGAACAGAATAGGGATCCTGGAAATGGATCTCTATGGATAAGCGAACTTGGTTTACAAAAGAGATGCCATTATCATCAGTGGAGAAAAGACAGACACTTCAGTAAATGGTTCAGGGACAATCTGCTATCTGTACTGAGCAAGATTCATTTAGTGTGATTAATTAGTGTTGTAGGTTGCCAATTTTCTCATTATTTTAGGTTATTTACCATTGTGTTAGAAAACCTCTTCATGAATTCTGTGCCTTGTTTCCAACTGGACCACAAATCTCTTGGGGACAGGGCTTGAGCTTTCTCATCTCTCTAAAGCACCTATCACAGAGCTTTACACAGAGACAAGCTAAATAAATACCTGCTAGCTCACTTTTATTATTCTTATTACTTTACTTTAAAACTTAATTCCTCTCTCATATTCCTGAAGGCATCCGGGTCCATATCAACACCAAGCTTTAATAATTATTTTGATGTTTTGAGTGGAATTCTTTAAACAGTTGTGTATTTGCTTAACAGGAGTCCTATCTAAGACCAGACATCTGGAACTTGCCGTTTTGAAAATCAAAGTAAAGACCAACCACAGTTTTTTTACTTTTCTGAAGGCACATCAGCAGAGCAAATCAAATTTCAGAGAGGTAGAATTTCAAATCCACACAGCAGATGATGAGAAAAATACCTGGAATCAGAAGCCAGTGCTGCCCCCAGCTGTCTAACTCTACAGGCCTGCTTTCCAGGCACGTGATTTTGTAAGTTACTGCCCACTACCCAAGGATTCAAACTTCAAGAATTACTAAATGGATACAGCCAACAACTTTCCATTTAGGTCAAGTGAATGAATCTAATGTCTTCTTTCTATCAGACTTCCCCTCTCTCCTTCTCTTTTCAAAGGTCCATGTCTATCCTGACGGAGCACTTTCAGCAGCAGCTTGCCCTCACGGTTCAACAGGTACTGACACCACACACAAGAAACATTTCAGAATGTACCTACTGGTCTCAAACTAAGTCCTGACCCCCTGACCTATTCCTTATCTGCTTTCTTCCTTTAATGCTCACAGCCATGGTCCTGATGCTCATTCTATAATCAGGCCCTTCACCTGTTCTTTGGAAAGGTCCAAGGGGCTCTGGGTCTCCCTTACCATGAATCATACTGGCTGTCTTCCAGTTTGTCTCAGCAATGCCCTCAAGGGCTCCTTGCTCAGCCGCCTTCCCAAAGTTCAAGCAATATCCCCTTGGCCCCTCCTCCCTCCAAGGGGGCTACATCCTCCTTAGCCAGACGGGAGCTTAGATCTCCCCAACTGTGATGGCGCCTTTCATTTTCCTCCCATATCTCATTACAGAAGAAAACTCAGAGGCAGGTGTGGAGCAATGTGGAAGTCAGAAAAGATTTTCAGGATCCTATCCACATTACAGTTTCTGGTTATCAGAGATAAAGGTACTCACCACCTGACCATTAGTCCATGCTCCATGAAGTTTTTCAGGTTGGGAAGGGTTTGCCGCAAGTCTGGAGTCCCTAGTCCATGTTGATATCTTAGCTGTGAAGGTGAAAAAATAGAATTAAAGATATTTTGGCAGATTATAAGCTTCGGAAAAATGAACCACTAAACAAGTTATTTTTTTGAACTCTAAAAGAGGAAATGTAAATGTTTGAGACTATTATCAGCCTCACAGTACTTTCCACTTACTGGGTATTTGACATATAGATAAGCACGTGTATGAGTATGCACACCCACTTAAATTACGATGGTATTTAAGGTAGCCTCTTCATCTACTTACTGTTCTCTTGCCCCCTAAACTTAGAGAAGACTAAGAGTGACCAACTGTGGAATGAGGATATTTCAAAGACCCCTGTATCTAGCCTTCTTTTCTACCCCCAGACCCTGGTAGGGTTTGCTAACACCAACTCCAGGGACATATACCAGAAAACCAGTGTTTCTTTTTAGATATTGCCAGCTTCCATTCAGCCCTCCCCTTTGTATAAACAAGGGTAAGGACCATCTTGTATTCATCTCTGACTCCAATAGTGTCTGGCATAGTGCTGGTACTTATTCAATGCTTATTAAACAAATACATTGCAACTCACTTTTGACAGAGGCTGTGCTCTGTATTTCTCTTGAGTCTCTAACGTTCCTCTTTGTCCAGACCAGAGCACATAGCTGGAGAGGTGGTACAGGGAAACTGCTGGCTTGTGGGCTAGATCTGCCCTTTGTTTGATTTATTTCTGGTAGAGGCCAATTTTCTAAAATTAAGTGTCCTTCTGAGTACTCTGGATAAGTTGCTAATGGTTTTCATCGGTCTGTTCTTCACTTCCTTTCACTGTGTCTCTGAATATCACCATTTGCTTCCATAACTGACCATAACGGAGAGCCGAGGTAAGCGGATGTGCATATTCACACACATGCTCATCCACACATCAAACACACAGTAAGTGGACAACACAGCTCTGCAAAAATGTGTTTTTCAAATGACATATTACACATGAAGAAAGTTTATAGACTTTATAAAATGTATGTCTGTGTACAAATGTGAAGGGGCATCGGTCTTAAGGTTTAACTCTTTTAGCACTTAAATTTAAGAGTTGCTAAGTCAAACTTTTAAATATATCCCTCTCTTAAAGAATAAAACCACAAATCATGTGAATAGAAAGCAGGCCTTCAGAGTAAGACAACAGGGGGCATAAATAAACACCTACTAAAAACAGTCAGTTTTCTTTTGTTTGACTCTAGAATTCAACTGATTTTTCTCTGCTTGAGTGATACTTAGAGAAAGAGTTCACTCTCACTGATTCTGGGCTTTTTAAGAAAAACCTCCAAACATAACTGGGTCTCCTGAATGGTTTGAATGAATACACACATAAAGTAAGGATGTAGAAACATACAATGTTAAAACTAAAAGGTATCTTGAATATTATTTCAGCCAATCCTTTTCTTTTGCAGATGGGAAAACTGAACCCCAGAAAGGGGAAGTAAATTATCCAGGGCCACATGGTTCAGTGGCAAAGATATTATCAGCCAGGGCCTCCTTTTCACAAACCATGCTACTCTCTACCACCTACCCCAAAGTCTGAGACGAAAACTCGTAACAATACTTGAGAAAGCAGAAGGAAAATAGTTTTTTCCTTTTTCAAACCTAGCTTGGTGACCTAAATCACCTCCTGAGATTTGCAGACCTTGAATTATAAGATCTACCCCATATTAAATGACATCATTTCTTGTATTAATATAAATGCATTTTTCCATACATTGATAAAAGCAAAATGGCTGATATCCCAACATGACATTCCTGAATTCATTGTTTCAATAAGAAGTGAAATCGTTTACACATGGCATGGAAATTTTACCTGTGATTCATACTGAAAAATATTAAACATCAAGGAAAAAAAAAAAACTTACTGAAATAACACTAAGCTATGTGTCTCCGAGTGAGTACACAGACAATTGCCTGCCCCAGGTTCCACAATGGAAGATGGGTGTTGAACTGTTTTCAGAGACCACAGTGAAAATTTCTCTCCAAGTCTGATTTTAACCAAAAAAAGAAAAATGTGGGAATTTCAAGCCTCTGTCTGGGTCTTAACTCTCCATTTGCTGCATAGTACTTTTTTTTTTTTTTTAAATCATAGAATCTTTGAATTTTACAGCTTAAAGAGACCCTGGAGACCATCTTTCCAACCTTCTTCCTCTTATAAATGAAGAAACTAAGGCTCAGGAAGACAAGAGCATCCTGCCCAAAGTCACAGGGATGATAAGGGACAAAGCCAAGGCTAGAACCGCTTAATAACAGCTCCAAATTCTACCATATTACCCTTTAAATTTTCCACATAGGGAACTCAAAAATAAATGCATACATAACACATATATTATTATTAATAAAGTATAAGTATGGTTTAACAAGTCTAAACCACTACAAGATTTATAATGAAAAAAAAAAGCAGTTCTCTGCTCTACTATCTACCTCAAACTCTGAGAACACCTTTTAGCTGTTTCTTCTTTACCTCATATTTCTGAATAATATGCTTATATTAAGATTTCTTATTCTCCCTTCCCCTCCAGTTAGAGACATCATCTACTATGCTCCCACCATGAAAGAAGAGAATTTAGCACTCTTACACCACTTTGCTCTCACACAAACACTTTATCCCCTTTCCCATACATTATCTACTAGCTTTTTCTTAAAGAATATGAGAACTTGACTCTACTCTCCCACACATAGTTCCCTTCCTCGTCTTCTCAATACATTCAATATCATATTTTAAATTAAATCAATATTTACTGTTTACCTCACTATACCTACATAAACACTGTTCACTGCTGAGCCATGTAATGTATTATTCCTTTCTTGTACTTTTTTGTTTGTTTCACTGGAAGTGATAACTGCCATTTTTTCCACCAGTTGAGCTTTTCTATGTACTTGTCACTAGATACTCCCCAAACTCTAACAAAAATCTTAAAACTGGCCAGGCATGGTGGCTCACACCCATAATCCCAGCACTTTGGGAAGCTGAGGCGGGTGGAGTTTCAGACAAGTCTGGGCAACATGGTGAAACACTGTCTCTACCAAAAATACAAAAAATTATCCGGGCATGGTGGTGCTTGCCTATGGTCCCAGCTACTCAGGAGGCTGAGGTGGGAGGATTGCTTGAGCCTGGGAGGTTGAGGCTGCAGTGAGCTGAGATTGTGCCACTGCACTCCAGCCTGGGTGATAAGAGTGAGACCCTGTCTCAAAAAAAAAAAAAAAAAGAAAAAAGAAAAAATAAATAGAATAAAAACCCTTAAAACTCTTCTCAATCTAACTAAACACACCATAAAATTGATCAAGTCCATTTTGCTCTTAGATATATATTTCCTGAAGCCTCCTCTCTCTGCTTCAACTGAACTGGCTGCTAGCTAGGCCTGCTGCATTATATTCCTACAAGCTTCTTTAGCCATCATGCTGGAAATTTTGTTTACTTTTCTTCTGTGCTGAAGCTGTTATTTCCTAGATTGTCTTCTTTCTTGATCTACTGCCTCATCTTGGTGGAGTGTATCCTATAATATCTTTCTGGGAAAGGATAGCATGGGAGGTAACTTTCATGACACCCTGAATATTTGAAAATATAACTATTCCATTCTTATACTTGAATGATAGTTTGCCTAGGTATAGAACTCATGGCTGCAAATACTTTTTCTTAGGTAGTTCCAAAGTATTTCTTTACTGTCATTTAGCTTTTCACGTGGTGACTGAGAAACCTGTTAACATGCTGGTTCCTGATCCTTTGAATGTAAGTTGATTCTTCTCTCTGGAAGCTTTTAGGACTTTCTTCTTTAACCTTAGTATTCTGAAATTTCATAGTGATAAGCCTTCATTTCGGTCTTTCATTCATCATTTTCAGTCTGTTTTCATTCCCTGGGCCAAGCACTTAGTACATCCTTTCAATATGAATACTCTTATTGCCTAATTCTGATCATTTTCTCCTATTATTATTATTTTGCCTCCTCCTCCTTCTTCATTTTACCCTCTGGATTTTTTTTTTTTTCACTTTACCCTCTGGATTTTTTTTTCACTTTATTTTAGACTTTTTTTTTTAATATTAGAGGCTTTCCTCTAATGTCTAGTAATCTTTGGCTGTTAGTTTATCTTTACAGGTGAGACTGTGAGACTCTAAAAAGCTGTGAAGGAAGTCTGTGCATTGGCAGTGCTTGATGACTGGCTGTAGGGGGAGGGTTCATTGCAGAATGAGTGGATGGAAATCCAGCCTTCCCACGGGGAAAGGTTAGTACTACAGCCCCAGTACTTTTCATTGCTGCCTCTGTTTTTTCCCCAGAAAGAATCCTCCGTCTTGAGGCATAATCTGGATCTTATTTGGGGAATAAAGTTGGAAAAGGCAGTTGGGGAACTCTGTGTTGGTATGTTACACTTTCACGTAATCACCTTTTGGTAAGGCACCTTCCTTCTTGTTCCCAGTATATCAAGCAGTTTAGGTTCAGAGCTTCTTGGGCTCAATCTTTTTCAGCAAGTAAATCTTCATTTTCCCACTAGGGCATGTGGGAACGTAGTTATTGGGCTACACAGAGTGGGAAAAGTGAACTGGGAGTATTACTTCTCTTTCTATAGACTGTCAACCTACCCTCCTATGTTTAGCTCTGTATATTATCCCTAAACTTCATGAGATACTCGGTACCACCACATCCTTCTGGAGTCTGTGGTTTGGATTATATTGCTTCGTAAAGGCTTCTGCCAAGTCAGTTTATCACTCATTCGTTTATTTGAAGTTTTCTAAATTTTCTTGGTCTTATCTATTCTTTTCATCCTTGTGAATTTAAAATTTTAAAATTATTTAACCTTATTAGTAGCATTTTAGTAGAGAAGTGACTTAAACAAACATATTCAGGCGGGTAGACTGCTTGAGGTGAGGAGTTTGAGACCAGCCTAGCCAACATGGTGAGACCTCATCTCTACTAAAAACACAAAAATTAGCCAGGTGTGGTGGTGTGCGCCTCCCAGCTACTCGGGAGGCTGAGGCATGAGAATCACTTGAACCTGGGAGGTGGAGGTTGCAGTCAGCCGAGATTGTGCCACTGCACTCCAGCCTGGGTAATGGAGACTCTGACTCCAAGCAAACAAACAAATAAAAGTCTCATATATATATGGGATTTTATATATAAAAAACCAGCTTTTCAATACTGGCTAACAACTCTTCTGATAGCTTTTTACACAGTACTCATTACTCTGGCAGAAAGCTCTCTTTCTTGTCTCTATGTCTCTCTCTAGGCATCCTATATCTCATGTCTTATCTATTCTCAAAGAACCAACAGAAGTTCCATTTTCCACTGGAAGCGCTCTGATTACTGTAGGTAAGTGGGCATTTTACCCTTGACCCTAAACTCCTCCCCATACGCACTTTTCCATTTGTTCTTTTTGGAAAGCCTTAACTAACTGGATAGGTACTTGATAAATACTTGTTAATTAACAAGTTAAATTAATACAGTATAGGAAGAAATGAGAGGCATCACGACACAGTAGGATAGGCTTAAATGCAGAAGAGCTGGGTTTGAATACCAGTACTGTCACTTACTAGTTGTTTGACTTTGAATAAGTCACTTCTCTGAGATTCCATTTCCTTACTTGTAAAATGGGGATGTTGCCTGCCTTGCAGAGCTGTTGTAAAGTTTAAATAAGATAAAGTATATAGACTATCCAAAATAATATCTGGTACATCATAAGTGCTCAATATAAAATACCTGTTATCATTACTAATACATATATATATATATATATACCAGATATATATATATATTCTCCACATTATCATCATCACAGTATCTACCACTAGGCTGGGCATAAAGCTGGTGTTCAATAATGGCTTACCACTTAACTACTAAGAATGGGGGGCAGAAAAGGAAGAAGGAAAGAGTTACTTCAAATCAAAGGGAAAATCTTAAGTACACTGTTCACTTTTTTAAATGCTAATTTTCATTAAGCTTCTGAATGCATGCACTCCAGAGAAGCAGGAATAAACACACACATGTCAGTATCTTTAAAATAATTATATAGTGAAATGGAAAGACTGATACATGATGTGAGTGGTCAGGGGACCTGGTGAAAGACCCAGCTCTGCTGTATGGTCACGCAAACTCCTTCCTTGCTTGGGCAAACTTTCAAAAATTTCAATAATCTTCAACAAGTTAACTCCCTGGTAAGATATTAGTAAAAATAGAAAGGAAAAGAAGGAACCAGGTCGAGGAGGAAAGGACAAGGATAGGGAAAGGGGAGAAAGAACTACATTTACTAAGTCTCCACACGTCCTATTCATTCATTCAGCAAATATTTATTGAGTGTCCACTAGGCTAGGCAATGTGAATCAGCTCTCTGTCTTTGGAATGAGAGGCCTGGACTCACGGCCTATTCTCACCATATAATGTGTGTAACTTTGAGCAAGTTACATAACCAATCTATGCCTTGTCTATAAACAGGACCAACAATATTTATCTCATAAGATAGTTGTAAGAGTTCAATTAGAATTTTATAGAGAATAGAAGTTCCTGAGGCCTGACTTTTACAGGGTAGTCATTATAACTGCTGAGGGCTAAGAGTGCTAAGCTGAAGAGTTCAACTTTATCTTGCTGGTTAGCAGTAAGAACCTACTCCAGGGTTTTAAGCAAGAGAGTGAACAAGGGAAACAACTGCAAAGGCAGCTATGGACAGGCTAAAAGACTGAAGTACTCTTGTCTCTAAGAAATCTTACTTCAGGTTCCATCAACACCTGCCCTCACCAACTATTATCAATCCCGCACTTCCCTAAACATTACGGCTCCTTCTGCTCTCATTTTTGATTGGGGAAGGCAGATGCCAAGAAAACTAGGCAAATAAAATATTGCTTTGGGTCTGTCTAACTGCCTCAAATTAGCCTCTGAAATAAACACCTTTTGTAACAACTTCCTACTGCACCGCCACCACCAAAACAGTCTAAGCAGTCTTTTAAGTGGAATTTTGGTTTCAATTAGTTTGAATTTCAGCTTTACTTTGATTGATTTAGGACTCCATGGGGGCAATTAAGATTTTGTTCAACTCTATGGCTAGTAGGCAACCAAGATGAAAATTACACTTAGATAATAAGTTAGATGGGAAGTGGGGAGAAACAATGTTCAGTGGTTTCCCTGGAAAAATTAACAAACTGTATTGTCTGGTAGCAAAAGATAATCCCTATGCTAAAAAAGCCCAGGAAGATCTGGCTTTATAGTTACCGGAACAAGCAAAAAGAAAGAAAACCCAAGCAACAAGTACATTCAGACCACAACAGACAACTACGGCCATGTCAATTCCATTAACTGTCTATGTTCTCTCTGTTTTCCTCTCCTATACCCCCTTTTTGTATAAAAATATAGTGTTTTTCCAAAGCCACATGCTGGTTTCTTCTCAAATCACTATACATCCACTTTGTGTTTCATCAAATAAGACAGATCAACTATGACGTTACAGCTCTTGCAGTTGGAATTAACTAGTTCATGCAGCTTGATAAATGTTGCTCCATTGATGAGGGAAGACCACTTGCAGCTCTGGAGATCACATTTAAAACGTAGTATGATTTTACTGCTGAGAAATAAATGCTGTGTTCTTGCACCCAGTAAGCATCCTCCTATTGAGCTGAGAGGTTTAATTTAATATCAAAGTGCTCAATTTTATTTTTATTTTTTAAACACAATTTTTCCAGGCCAGGAAAGCCTCTGGGGATTCAGGAATCATTGTGTCATTTCGGTTTTGGCACAGGAGAAATGCAGTTTAGACAACACACACACATGTCCCCACCCTTCCAAACTGTATTCATTCACACAAAGCCACTTATTGCCTGACTTATTAGTTCCATATGTGGCCTGAGCTAAGCTGCATGATATGTTTGATACAAACCGTGTGTTATCGTGAGGGAATGTGGATTAATACAATGCTTCAAAAAAGGTTACTAAAAGATCAACACTTTCATGATGGGATTACAATGAATTTGACTACAAAGAAATGGTGTGGAGGAACTGAAAATTTGAAATGAAAAATGCATATATGCATCAAAGATTTAACTTTAGAGATTTGCCTTATGTAGGCAAACATCTCTGTGGAACTAGTTACCACTATTTCAATCCATTTTTAAGTACTACTAAGTTTCACTGACATGAAAAGAACTAGATTATGCGCTTGGAAAAAAAGAGTACCACCATGTCAAAAACAAAATCTGCCTTCCTAGAAGAAAATGCAATTCTTTCAAGACGTGGAAAAGCTACTTAAAGAATATTTAATATGAGCAATAATATTGTTTCTTACAGTGAGTCATTGCAATATATACCTCTAAGGAAAAATATAAAAACTCGATTATGGGCCTCTGGTTGCAAGAACAACCTAAGTACTTTTCCAATCCCATCTATAAACACGTGCCAGTCTTTTCCAAAATAGATATGTTATAATGTAAACACTGGACACAGCTCAGGTCTACCATTCTGAGGACTGAAGCCTAGAAGTCAAAACTAGAAGCTTTAAAGTCTAGTAATTGAAAAAGCTTCTTTCATTTCTCCTTCCAGTCACACTATCAACTGCTTTCAGAATCATAGAATTAATACTAGAGCTGAATGGCACCTCTGAAGAAAGTGAGAGGTTAAATGGCCTAAGGTTGAACAGGTTGAGTCCAGGGACCAGAATCCAAGTCTGCCAAGTTCTACCCTTACAGGCTCTTTTCTTTATATCATATGTTGCCTTATTGTATTCACAAGGCACAGATTATATCTGAGTTAAATTTACCATTATAAAATCTGCCATATTAAAAATATTTCAATTAAGATGGTCCTTTGCTTTGGAATCTTATATTGGCCAGAAAGCAACTAGAAGCACTATTAAACTCATGCAACTCTGGAGTCAACCTGTTAGTGTAGTCTCTATCACTTCCAATCCTTGTGAGTTGCTAAGGAGGATTAGTAACGCACATTGCAAATAAACAATCAAAGCAAAACTGCAAATTTGTCAAAAGCAGGTAAATCACAACCTTGGATGCAACTGCAATCAGTTTTAATCAGTGGTCACCAAAGAAGGGCTATGTTCTCTGGAGGCTAAAGGCTATATGAGTCAGTAGACTTGAGTAGGATCCATTAATGTAGATATTCATGCTGTTCAGCAGGTCCAGCAGGCCCAACTTCTGCTCCTTGCCCTCATGTTGATAGTCCTGTGTACCTCGATTTACCCCAAAATACCCTGTATTGACCTTTGGCCCAATCTGGATCTTTGATTCCCTTCACAGCTAAAGCTTACTCTCTAAACTGATCAAATTTGACATTTCTGAGGCTGGGTATGGTGGCTCGCGCTTGTAATCCCAGCACTTTGGGAGGCTGAGGCAGGTGGATCACCTAAGGTCAGGAGTTCGAGACCAGCCTGGCCAACATGGTAAAACCCTGTCTCTACTAAAAATACAAAAAAATTAGCCGGGCATGGTGGTGTGTGCCTGTAATCCCAGCTACTTGGGAGGCTAAGGTGAGAGAATTGCTTGAACCTGGGAGGCGGAGGTTGCAGTGAGCTGAGATCACGCCACTGCACTCCAGTCTGGGCAACAGAGCGGGATTCCATCTTAAAAAAAAAAAAAAATAGGCATTTCTGCTTCCAATTCATTGACTTTGATGCAATCTTGGTGCAAAGAACTATACACTCAGATCAAGATTACAGTCTAATAGAACACAGACAGTTTTCCAGAACATTGTAGAAATGGAATCATAGAGTATTTAGCCTGTTGTGTCTGCCTTTTTTCACATGAGATTCATCCAGGTTGCTATATGTGTGAGTAGTCTGGTCCTTTTTACTGCTGAGTAGTATTCTATTCTATGGATGTACCAAAAATGATTTATCTATATGCCAGTTGAGGGACATCTGGGTTGTTTCTCATTTTTATTATTAAGAATTAAGTTGCTATAAGTATGTGGACATAGGTTTTTAATTGGACTTATATTTTTGTTTCTCTTGGACCAATACCTAGGAGTGGAATTGCTGGGTTGAATGGCAGATATATCTTAAACTTTATTTTTAAAATGCGAACTACTTTCCAAAGTGATTATATAAGTTTTTCATTCTCAGCAGCAATGTGTGAGTGTTTCAGTTGCTGTGTACTGTTATCAGCACTTGATACTGTCAGTTTTAAAACTTTAGCCATTCTAGCAGTTGTATAGTAGTGTCTCAATGAAGTTTTATTTTATTTATTTATTTTTTGTTTTTGAGACAGGGTGTCATTCTATCACTCAGGCTGGAGTGCAGTGGTGTGACCACAGCTCACTGCAGTCTTGACCTCAGGCTCAGGTGATCCTCCTATCTCAGCCTCCTGAGTAGTTGGGACTACAGGCGTGTGCCACCACACCCAGCTGATTTTTTGTATTTTTTTGTAGAGACAGCATTTTGCCATGTTGCCCAGGCTGGTTTCGAATCCCTGGACTCAAGCCATCTGCCTGCCTTGGTCTTCCAAAGTGCTGGGATTACAGGTGTAAGCCATAGCACCTGGCCTCATTGTGGTTTTAATTTGCATGTTCCTAATGACTAATAATATTGAGCTTTTTATTTTTTTAAGACAAGGTATTGCTTTGTCATCCAGACTGGAGTGCAGTGGCAGAAACACAGCTCACTGCAGCCTTGACCTCCTGGGCTCAAGTTATCCTCCCACTTCAGCCTCCCAAGTAGCTGGGACTACAGGTGTGCACCACCACGTCTGGCTAATTTTTGTATTTTTAGTAGAAACAGGGGTTTGGCAATGTCGCCCAAGCTGAGCACTTTTTTCATATGTTTATTTGCCATCTGTACCTCTACTGGCCCTCCCACAGTTTCTGTGATCTATCTAATGGTAAATGTGAGGTACCTCTGATGAACACTTAACACATATGATTTATACCCTCTGATTAATCTTAATATCTTCTAATTAGCAACCCTCTAATTGATACCATTTCTGCCTAATCTAGCTAGAGTATATTCTGTTTACTGCAGTAACACAATCTTATAAGCAATGTGTAGCTACAGGGAGTTCCTATGTATGGAAAACACAAATGAAAATATTATTATAAGTGCAGGGATTCTTTATAAAAATTCAAATAAATCTACATATCAGTTTTACTGAAATGAAAAAATGCACTTAAATCTGTTGCTATAAATTGGATTACATAAGAAACATACAGGAGCATTCTGGTACCTCCCCAGCCACGTATAGTGACCACAAATACCCGACAGGATCATTAGAAGAAATTACTTAATTCAACAAGTAATAAATAATTACTGAATTGTGTGCATGTATATGTGTGGTGGTGACGATAATGGCAGAAATGGAGATACATGCATGGCACTGTTTGTAACGGGAAATTTGGAAATAATCTAAATATATGTTAGGCTTTTGTCCAGGTTCTATGATGGAATAATGATGGTGCTAACGATAATGAAAATAGTGCTACAGCTGTTAATGTGTTTATTCAGTGATTAGTTATGTGCCAGGAATCAATGCTAAGCATTTTATGTTATATTATTTCATTGAGTCCTCACTACAACATTATCACGGTTAAAGAAACCGTGACGTAGAGACAGAATTAAATGATACAGTTTGAATGTGCCTGAATTCAGGCACTTTGAATTCTAGGTTTGTCTGAATCCTAGCACTTTGAACTCGTAACCACTTAAGAACGATGATGATAATGGTGATATCAATAGCAGCTATTCTTTTTCTCAACCTGCAATCTGTGCTAGGCATGGAACTAGACTGTTTACTTATGTCATCTCATTTAATCTTCATAATAACCCTAAAGGTAGGTGGTGTAATTCCCACTCTACATATGACAAAGTTTAAAAGGTGGAAGGAGTTGCCTGAAATTCCCCAGGTGGAAAATAAAGGAGTTGGGATTTGAATTCAACTCTGATAGTTTACATTGCAGCACACAGTCTAAACATTGCATATAAGTTGTTTAAGATTTTGTTTTCTTTTTCCTCATTTACTCCAATAATCATAAAGGAGACCCTCAAGTCTTTTTTTTTTTTAATCAGGGAAGCCCATTACTTCTCTTGATTTCAGAAATTTGACAATAGTTACATCTCTGTTTAGTTACTGTTCAGCTAAGCTATACATATTTAGTCTTTTAAAATCGTTGTTTCTAAGTTAATCCCTACAGCCTCTTAATCATTCTTTGTGTCTCAGAACTCCCTCCAGTTTTCCTTAAAGAATCTGGTAATGAGGTGCCTTAAATGGAACACAGTTTTCCAGAATGCTCTTTTCTCTCATTAATGATTTTTCCCCTAAAATATTAATTTTACTATAATAGCTACTTCATGCCTTTTAAGTTTTCTGTGGAATTCCTCTGACCTCACTTGAATTGCAATAGAGTCCAAACCCATGAGTCCACTGTTTAGTCTCTCTGGTTGATCATAAATAAATGTAGCTTCAAAAAAAAAAAAAAAAAAAACTAAAACAGCAATGACCTTTCAAGTGCACACTGCTCCTCACAGTTTGTTTTCAAATAATGTAAATAATTGTTTTGTCTCACAATTCATTTAACAAAAAGAAATGAATTCATTAGATATGTAATAAATATACGTGAAAGGTGTGATTGGGTATCACAAAATGACTCAGCCATGAATACTACCCTGAAGGAGGTTACCTCCTCATACAGTGCGGAGAGAGTTTGATGGGTGGGAGTAGTAGGCAGAATTTTAAGATGGCCCCCATGACCTTCACCCCCTCGTGTTAATTCCTTGATAATTTTATGTTTACAGCAAAGGGAGATTATTTTGGTGGGACAGTCTAATCACACAAACTCTTTACAAGCAGAGGTTTCTCTGGCTGGCAGCAGAAGACAGAGAGAGAGATTCAAAGTATGAGAAGGGCTTGATGGGACATTATTGGTCTGAAGATGGAGGGTCATGTAAGAAGAAATGTGGATAGCTTCTAGGAGCAAAGAGTGGCCCCTGGCTGAAGACCAGCAAGTAAATGGGAACTTCAGACCTACAGCTGCAAGGAATTGAATTCTGCCAACAATTTAGATGAGCTTGGAAGTGGATTATTGCCAAGAAACTCCAGATAAGAGCTCAGCCTGGCCAACACGTTGATTCTGGCCTTGTGAGACCCCGAGCAGAGAAACCAGCTGAGCCCACCCAGACTTCTGACCTGCAGATCTGTGAGATAAAAATGGATGTTGCAGAAAAGGCTTTTGATAAAATTCAACATCCCTTCATGATAAAAACTCTCAACAAACTAGGTATTGAAGGAACATACCTCAAAATAATAAGAACCATCTATGACAAACCTACAGTCAACATCATACTTAATGGGCAAAAGCTGAAGGCATTTCCCATGAAAACCAGCAGGAGACAAGGATCCCCTCTCTCACCACTCCTATTTGACATAGTATTGGAAGTCCTGGCCAGAGCAACTGGGCAAGAGAAATAAATAAAGGGCATCCTAACAGGAAGAGAGGAAGTCAAACTCTCCCTGTTTGCAGATGACATGATTTTATATCTACTAAACCTCACAGTCTTGGCCCCAAAGCTCCTTAAGCTGATAAACAACTTCAGCAAAGTTTCAGGGTACAAAATCAGCATACAAAAATCACTAGCATTCCCAACAACAGCCAAACCAAGAGCTAAATCAGGAACGTAATCCCATTCACAACTGCCACCAAAAGAATAAAATGCCTAGGAATATAGCTAACCAAGGAGGTCAAAGATCTCTAGTAGGAGAATTAAAAAACACTGCTCAAAGAAATCAAGATGACGCAAATGGAGAAATATTCCATGCTCATGAATTGAAAGAATCAACATCATTAAAAAGGCCACATTGCCTAAAGCAATTTATAGATTCAATGCTATTCCTATCAAACTACCAATGACATTCTTCATAGAACTAGAAAAAACTACTTTAAAATTCATATGGAACCAAAAAAGAGGCTGAATAGCCAAGGCAATCCTAAGCAAAAATAACAAAGCAGGAGACACCACGCTGTCCAACTTCACAACTATATCACAGGGCTACAATAACCCAAACAGCATCGTACTGGTACAAAAACAGACACATAGACCAATGGAATAGAATAGACCCCCCAAATAAGGCTGTACACCTACAACCATCTGTTCTTTGACAAAGCTGACAAAAACAAGCAATGGAGAAAGGACTCCCTATTCAATAAATGGTGCTGGGATAACTGACTAGCCATATGCAGAAGACTGAAATTGAACCCCCTTCCTTATGTCATACATAAAAATGAATTCAAGATGGATTAAAGACTTACATGTACAACCCAAAACTATAAAAACCCTGGAAGATAACCTAGGCAATACCATTCTGGACATAGGAACTGGCAAAGGTTTCATGACGAAGATACCAAAGGCAACTGCAACAAAGGCAAAAATTAACAAATGAGATCAAATTAAACTAAAGAGCTTTTGCACAGCAAAATAAACTGTCAACAGAGTAAACAGACAACCTACAGAATGGGAGAAAATATTTGCAAAGTATGCATCTGATAAGGAACTTAAACAAATTTGCAAGAGAAAAACAAACGACCCCATTAAAAGAGAGCAAAGGACATGAACAGACACTTTTCAAAAGTGTCTGTTCAAAAGTATACATGCAACCAACAAGTATACGAAAAAAGCTCAATATCACTGATATCTAAGAAATGCAAATCAAAACCACAGTGAGATACCGTCTCATACCAGTCAGAATGGCTATTATTAAAAATAAAAAAAAATAGATGCTGGCAAAGTTGAGGGGGAAAAGGAAAGCTTATACACTGTTGGCAGGAGTGTAAATTAGTTCAACCATTGTGGTGATTTCTCAAAGAGCTAAAAACAAAAGTACCATTCGACCCAGAAATTCAATTATTGGGTATACATCCAAAGGAATACAAATCGTTTTATCATAAAGACATATGCACGTGTATGTTCACTGCAGCACTGTTCATAACTGCAATAACATGGAACCAACCTAAGTGTCCATCAGTGGAAGACTGCATAAAGAAAATGTGGTACACATACACCATGGAATATTATGCCGCCATAAAAAATAATGAGATCATGTTCTTTGAAGGCACATGAATAGAGCTGGAGATCATTATCCTTGGCAAACTAACGCAGGATGAGAAAACCAAATACCACATGTTCTCACTTGCAAGTGGGAGCTAGATGATGAGAATACATGGACACAAAGAGGGGAACAACAGATACTGGGTTCTACCAGATGATGGAAGGTGGAAGGAGGGAGAGGACAGAAAAAGTACTATTGGGTACTAGGCTTAATACTTGGGTCATGAAATAATGTGTACATCAAACTCCTGTGACAAGAATTTACCTATATAACAAAACTGCACATGTACCCCTAAACATTTTTTCTTTTAAAGAATGTTGTTTAAACTGCTAAATTTGTGGTAATTTGTTATAAAGCACAGAAAACTAATTCAGGTGAAAAAGATTCTATCTACCTTTTACCTGAAGATATTAGGAGAGAATTCATGGGGAGAACATGGCCTAAGCAGTTCACTGATGGACAGGTCATATTTAGATGAGGGAAGCCAGTGGAGAGAGTTTCTGGAATTTCATCAACACTTCCAATAAACATTTTTGTGTATCTACTACGTGTCAGGCACAATGGGGTTAGTCCTTAACAATAGTATAGAGGTTTTTAGTTAGCAGATATTTTGAACATTAAACATATTAGGACACACTCCCCAGGGGCTAATTTAAGTGCTCAGGGGAAAGGGTTAGCAACACTGAAGAATCATTTCTGACTTTATCTCCTTTTGGAAGTGTGAGTTTTTGTTCTCCATAGATTATAGTTCTCTAAAATATTCTGGAAGACTTTTGTCAGGGTAAGAGCCAAATTTGGATGTTTACGCTTATGGAAAGCAGACTGGACAATTAAAAAACACGTTGTGATTTTGTTTATCAAATTGGGAATGCGTAACATTATATATAACAATCCATTTCAAGTATAATGGTCACAAGTCAAAAATCACAGCATAAGACAGAGATGTTCACTACTACCATAATCAGTTAATACTAATTAGGTAAGAAAAAAAGTCTAGAGCTATAAAAATTGGAAAATAAGAGGCAAATGATCATTTTTAATAGATATGATTATACATTTAGAAAATCATGCAAACCAAATGAAAACTCATCACAAACAATAAAATACTTCAATACAAAATTGAAAAACAAAAATCAATGATTTTCCTTTATATAAATAACAATGAATTAGAATATTACGTGGTGCTATTTTAAACAGAAACAAAGATAAAATACCTGGAAATAAACACAACCAAAATAGCAAGATCTATATGAAGAAAACTTTAATATTCTATTGAGGGATGTAAAAGAAGATATTAGTAAGTGGAAACTCACACCCTATTCTTGAATAGGAAGACCTGTTACTATAAAGATGACATTTCTCTACAAACTAACCTATACATTTACTATAATCCTACTTAACATACAAATAGGATCTTTTTAGAACTAGAACACTTATTCCAAAGTTTAGTCTTGTTTTAGTAAATAAAGCATTTTCTATTGATTAGGCCCTGTTTTAAGTACTTTACAAATATTAATTCATTCAATTATCATAAGAACCCTAACAAAGCAGGTACTGTTATTTTCCTCATATTACAGATGAAAAAATGGAGGCACAGAACAAGAAAATAATTTGTTCCTATGATCCCTACACAAGACCTACAAGATGACTGTAAATGCTTCAATGACAGAGAATTTATTTTACTTACTGTTAAATGCCCAGCAGCTAATATCATGCCAAGTGTGTGGTAGTTAATAGACTTTTTTGGGGGGAACTGCACTGCAAATTGCAGGGGTGAAATCCACATTTCCTTATTTGATGAATACATCCTTGTTGGAAAAGCTTTCTTGAGGTGTTAGGACCTAAGCCATTATCTGAAAGAAGATGAGCTGAATGCGGTAACAACTGGGAAAGGAGGCCAGTGAGTGGAGACTTGGAAAGACTCTAAGCAAAGTTCAGAGGCAGGTAAGCATGTATGATGAATGTGTGCGGATGCATGTCTGGGAGTAGTGGACTGGCTGAGGAACCATTTTATTTAATTTTGAACAACAGAGCAGGAATACAATTTTGTTTGCATAAGGTGCTTTGAAAATGAATTTTATATAATGTGTGAATCACCTATGCAGGCATGAACAATTTTGGACAACTGTGTTGGGGGTACGAAAAAAATCAGCATAAATTTGTTTTAGGTGTATTAAAATTTCCATCAAGGATCTGGTAAATGAGGGCTCCATTTGGTATTTAAATATTACTCTTTGTGCTATTCATCTTTGAGCACATTATGATACAAAACTACCCCCATCAAATCAATCAGCTTTTCCAAGGACTGTGCCACACTTATTAAACAATGATGTGGTCTTCTATCTTCAAACTGCCACTTACACATTAACTTCCTAGCTAACTCCAAAAATTCTTGACTGAAAAACAATCTAATAAAAAGCCATTTTAAAATATATGAGATGGTATAGGAGAAGGAACAACAAAATGAAAGGGTCTTTGGTTGGCATCTAGGTTTGCGAGTTACTCTCTGTATGACCTTGGGCAAGTCTCTTAACCCCGCCTGAGCCTCTGGCTCATATAACAACACCTGCTTGACAGAATTATTGTGTGGATTAATTAAAGTAATTTTTGGAAAACTCCTGACACAGTCTGTGAGTTCTAAGTATCTTACAAATGTTAGTTATCTTCCTTTTCCCTCAGTAGCTATTCCTAAGGACACTGTTTCTTAAACTAAACCATTAATGCTATACCTTATTTTTCTACTTAATTTATTATTAATTTTTCTTTCTAACTTCTTTCAGTTAAGACTATATGTTGCTATTTTGGATCTCAACTGATTCAGGCATGTCTAGAAGAGATAAGACTCACCAAAAAAACAAAACAACAACAACAAAAAAAAAAACCATCCGAGATGAACGATAAGATCCACAGCGTTTTGAAGATAAGAAATGCCAAATTTCTGTGGATGAAAGTAGATTAAAGTAATAGGGTTAGAAAATGGATAGAACAACAAAAATGGAATGATAGTGGCAGGGTTATCAGGTAGAGGATATAAAACTATAGGCAGTAAGGAGCAGACTTACATTTTGAACCTAAGTTCATCCATACATATGTTTAACAGAATGAATATATACATTTCAAATAGAATTTCAACTAGCTATATAAACTAGCTATGGTAACAACACTATTTCTTTTTGTTCCACCTTCAGTCTTGTATAGGCCCAAAGAAGACAAGCACCTAGAAGCATATATTCATTCAACCAATAGATATTGAACCCCTTCTATGAGGTAACAAAGATAAGGAAGAGGCAGTTCCATAATATAATAGAAAGACATTTAAAAATCAGAAACATAAGTACATTAAAAACGAGTAAAGAACACATTAAAAATGAGTAAGGACCACATCAGAGGAATATACAGGAACGCAGAGAAGGAACACCTAAGTCTCAGTGAGACTAGAAGGTTCAGAAAAGAAGTGATAACCTGTCTGGACTGTGGCGTACTAGCTGGATTTTAGTGAGTGAAAGGGCAGGGAGGCACAGTATTCCAGAGAGAGGAAACTGCATGTGCAAATCCCCAGAAGCACGAGAGAACGTGAGAAACAGCACGTGGTGTGTCCTGGTGGAGACAGGGAGGAGAGAGAGTAATGTAGGTTACTGGAGGAGCAGCAGCCTAGAGAGGAAAATTTTAAGCAAGGTTCTGAATTCCAGGTGCCCCAGAGAAGTCATGAGCATGCCTGATGACAGTGACGAGGTGTGACAGAGGGTTGAGCAGTTATACAGGCTCAAAGAAGGACGATGGTTTTACACAAGGAGGGAAATGCAATGTTCTGGAGACATGGAGAAACTTCCTATTCTACTCTCCACCTCCATCACCATCTTGCTCTTGGGGAGTGCCAGAAAACAAGCCTCTAACAGAAGGGGTTGCACGCTTCAGTTAAGGGAAGGAGAAGGAAAGAGTGCTATGGCTACCAGGAAGTTTGCAAGGGGCTAACAAGCTTTGCCTCAACATGTCTGGAGGCCTCAGTTTGGGCGAGGATGCCCTTAAGGTCCTTGGAGCAGCAGCAAAGGCTTCATTTGGATGAGGCCTGTCTCACTGCATTCAACAGGACTTCTAAATCCCGGGTTAAGGTCCCAGCTGAAACTGCTGACTCAAGGAAGGGGCCGCCTCAGGGTATTTGCTTGTGGAACAGGCTCTGGTGGCAAAATCTGATGCAAGATTTCCACCCAGATGACAGCAAGAGGCCTGGTTAGGCACAAAATTCTATGGAGTAGAGCATAACTTAGAAGGCATTTGGGTTTTACGGTTCCACAGAGCAGACTCCTTTTCTACAGCATCCTTGACTGTGACCTCGCTTTAGCACGCACACACACCTTCAGTGACTTAGACACTTAATTTAGCCCAGGCTTTCCATTCCATTGTTGGGCAGCTCTATCTGTTAAACAAAGTTATTTCTCATGTGAGCTAAAAATTTATCCTTTCTATCTATTTGTATTAAGTTAGTCCCTCAGCAAGGTTTAATTTTTTTCCTTCTCCCTGACAGTCCTCCAAATATAAAGACAGCTATCTCCTTCCCTTGGACGTACTCTTACGTTTTTAACTTATCTAGAATAATTATATATTTAACATACATTTTTTCAGGCTTATCAATAACTTCTGTTACAATTTTATTCTCTATCCGATTAAGCCACAAAAAAGCCATGTTAAATAAATTTCAACATAGAAGGGATCCTTGGTTTCCCCAGTGAATCTTTGTTTTGTGTCTCCTTATTTTGTTTTCTGGTTTTTCAAGCCAGAGAGACTATGAGTGTCTACAAGAATCTTAGCTGCCTTGCATGGTTCTGACTGGGGCCTGCCCTCAGGCTACAAGCTACACAAATGACACTTAGCAAGTGCTACCCTCTGCTTCCAGGTTTGACTCTCCCCTGGTCATTCTCTACTGCCTTCATATAATTGTTTTATTATATTTTTGTTTACAGTTTTTAATCTGTGGGAGAGTTGATCTGATAGGAGCTACTCAGTAAAAGCAGAGGTGGCATCTCCCTCTAAGGGCTTTTTTTTAAATTTTTTTTTTTGAGACAGAGTCTTGCCCTGTTGCCCAGGCTGGAGTGCAGTGGCGTAATCACAGCTCACTGCAACCTTAAACTATTGGGCTCAAGCAATCTTCCCACCTCAGCTTCCCAAGTAGCCAGAACTACAGGAGGGCACCACCATGCCCAGCTAATTTTTAAAAAATATTTTATAGAGATAGGGTCTCACTATGTTGCCCAAGCTGGTCTCAAACTCCTGGCCTCAAATGATCTTTTCACTTTGGCCTCCCAAAGCATTGGGATTACGGGCAAGAGATACCACACCCAGCTCCAAGGGATTAAAAAATATATATTTATATATGAATATATGATATATAAGACATATATATTTATATCACAAATTTTTTACATATGTAAATTTAATAACATGCTTTTTTAATGGCTTAATTAGCTTAACAAAGACAAAGAATAGGAAAATATATAACTGCAACAATGTTTTGCAAGCTAAAAAGCAGATAGATAAGTGGTAACAAATTTAGCAGAATTGAAAAAGTTGAATTCTAAGCCAGAAGTAGGGAAAGTTGAGAGGCAATCTGAGAATCCACAAAGGCTCAAGAACTGGTGGCCCTAGGTACTTCTGGAATTGGCAGTAAAGTTGGGGAATAGGGAGACTGGTTGAAAATCTGTTATACAATTATATCCCCAGATTTCCTTTCAAACTCCGTGAGCCAGGCAACAGTTCTTTTTCCATCCTGACAAATACACTAGAATTTTATACCTTGGAGAGGGAACTGTCAGGTACAATTAAGGGCAAAGGCACTTTACTGAAAACAAGGTGATTAAGTGAACATACGCATACTAAGTGCCAAAACCTTCAGTCCTCTTTCCCAACTCTGCTTCCAGAAAACAAGCAATCGGCTTGTACTTTAAAGCGGGATGACTGGAACATCCTTGACAAGCTCAAGAGGAAAGACCTAAATAGAATGATGTCAGGTGTTCCCTAATGAGAAAGAGCCCAGCCAAATTACACTCTAGTGAACCCCACAGTTGATAATCCCTGTCCACATGCTCCAAGCTTCCAATTAATTTTCTAGTTCTTTCCTCTTAAAAACAAATATACAATAAAGAAGAAAAGAGAGAAGAAACAAATAGACGCAATAAAAAATGATAACGGGGATATCACCACCGATCCCACAGAGATACAAACTACCATCAGAGAATACTATAAACACTTCTACGCAAATAAACTAGAAAATCTAGAAGAAATGGATAAATTCCCGGACACATACACTCTCCCAAGACTAAACCAGGAAGAAATTGAATCCCTGAATAGACCAATTAACAGGCTCTGAAATTGAGGCAATAATTGATAGCCTACCAACCAAAAAAAGTCCAGGACCAGACGGATTCACAGCCAAATTCTACCAGAGGTACAAGGAGGAGCTGGTACCATTCCTTCTGAAACTATTCCAATCAATAGAAAAAGAGGGATTCCTCCCTAACTCATTTTATGAGGCCAACATCATCCTGATACCAAAGCCTGGCAGAGACTCAACAAAAAAAGAGAATTTCAAACCAATATCCCTTATGAACATCGATGCAAAAATCCTCTATAAAATGCTGGCAAACCGAATCCAGCAGCACATCAAAAAGCTTATCCACCATGATCAAGTGAGCTTCATCCCTGGGATGCAAGGCTGGTTCAACATACGCAAATCAATAAACGTAATCCAGCATATAAACAGAACAAAAGACAAAAACCACATGATTATCTCAATAGATGCAGAAAAGGCCTTTGACAAATTCAACAGCCCTGCATGCTAAAAACTCTCAATAAATTAGGTATTGATGGGGCGTATCTCAAAATAATAAGAGCTATTTATGACAAACCCACAGCCAACATCATACTGAATGGACAAAAACTGGAAGCATTCTCTTTGAAAACTGGCACAAGACAGGGATGCCCTCTCTCACCACTCCTATTCAACATAGTGTTAGAAGTTCTGGCCAGGGCAATCAGGCAGGAGAAAGAAATAAAGTGTATTCAATTAGGAAAAGAGGAAGTCAAATTGTCCCTGTTTGCAGATGACATGATTGTATATCTAGAAAACCCCATCGTCTCAGCCCAACATCTCTTTAAGCCAATAAGCAACTTTAGCAAAGTCTCAGGATACAAAATCAATGTGCAAAAATCACAAGAATTCTTATACACCAATAACAGACAAACAGAGAGCCAAAACATGAGTGAACTCCCATTCACAACTGCTTCAAAGAGAATAAAATACCTAGGAATCTAACTTACAAGGGAGGTGAAGGACCTCTTCAAGGAGAACTACAAACCATTGCTCAATTAAATAAAAGAGGATACAAACAAATGGAAGAACATTCCATGCTCATGGATAGGAAGAATCAATATCATGAAAATGGCCATACTGCCCAAGGTAACTTATAGATTCAATGCCATCCCCATCAAGCTACCAATGACTTTCTTCACAGAATTGGACAAAACTACTTTAAAGTTCATATGGAACCAAAAAAGAGCCTGCATTGTCAAGACAATCCTGAGAGAAAAGAACAAACCTGGAGGCATCATGCTACCTGACTCCGAACTACACTACAAGGCTACAGTAACCAAAACAGCATGGTACTGGTACCAAAACAGCATGGTACTGGTACCAAAATAGAGATATAGACCAATGGAACAGAACAGAGCCCTCAGAAATAATACCACACATCTACAACCATCTGATCTTTGACAAACCTGACAAAAACAAGAAACGGGGAAACGATTCCCTATTTAATAAATGGTGCTGGGAAAACTGGCTAGCCATATGTAGAAAGCTGAAACTGGATCCCTTCCTTACACCTTATACAAAAATTAATTCAAGATGGATTAAAGACTTAAATGTTAGACCTAAAACCATAAAAATCCTAGAAGAAAACCTAGGCAATACCATTCAGGACATAGGCATGGGCAAGGATTTCATGTCTAAAACACCAAAAGCAATGGCAACAAAAGCCAAAATAGACAAATGGGATCCAGTTAAACTAAAGAGCTTCTGCACAGCAAAAGAAACTATCATCAGAGTGAACAGGTGACCTACAGAATGGGAGAAAATTTTTGCAATCTACTCATCTGACAAAGGGCTAATATCCAGAATCTACAAAGAACTCAGATAAATTTACAAGAAAAAAAACAACCCCATCAAAAAGTGGGCAAAGGATATGAACAGACACTTCTCAAAAGAAGACATTTATGCCCCCAACAGACACACGACAAAATGCTCATCATCACTGGCCATCAGAGAAATGCAAATCAAAACCACAATGAGATACCATCTCACACCAATTAGAATGGTGATCATTAAAAAGTCAGGAAACAACAGGTGCTGGAGAGGATGTGGAGAAATAGGAATGCTTTTACACTGTTGGTGGGACTGTAAACTAGTTCAACCATTGTGGAAGACAGTGTGGCGATTCCTCAAGGATCTAGAACTAGAAATACCATTTGACCCAGCCATCCCATTACTGGGTATATACCCAAAGGATTATAAAACATGCTGCTATAAAGGCACATGCACACGTATGTTTATTGCGGCACTATTCACAATAGCAAAGACTTGGAACCAACCCAAATGTCCAGCAATGATAGACTGGATTAAGAAAATGTGGCACATATACACCATGGAATACTATGCAGCCATAAAAAAGGATGAGTTCATGTCCTTTGTAGGGACATGGATGAAGCTGGAAACCATCATTCTCAGCAAACTATCTCAAGAACAAAAAACCAAACACCACAGCATGTTCTCACTCATAGGTGGGAATTGAACAATGAGAACACTTGTACATAGGAAGGGGAACATCACACGCCGGGGCCTGTTGTGGGGTGGGGGGAAGGGGGAGGGAAAGCATTAGGAGATATACCCAATGTAAATGACGAATTAATGGGTGCAGCACACCAACATGGCACATGTATACATATGTAACAAACCTGCACGTTGTGCACATGTACCCTAGAACTTAAAGAATAAAAAAAAAAAAACAAATATACAATCGAGTATCTCCAAACTTCTAAGAAAAGCTTCTAATACAAATGATATATCAAGTCCAAAACAAAAACAATAAAAATTTCAAAAATCATTAATATGCTCAAGTGTAAAAGAGAAGATATTATACACATAGAACAATAAGATGCTATTCAGAGAAAAAGAACTCTTAGAAGTTAAAAATATGAAAGCCAAAATGAAAAACACAAGGGCAAGAAGATAAAGGTAAGCAAATCTCTCCAGAGGTAGAACAAAAAGACAAAGAGACAGAAAACAGGAGAGAAGAGGTAAGAAAATTACAGGATCAGTCCAGGAAACCTAATATCTAAACGATAGCAGTCCAGGAAGAGATATAAAAAAAAATAAAAGGGAGTAAACCATTAATGAAGTAATTCAAGGAATTTTCCCAGAACTTAATGATTTGAGTTTTTGGGTTGAAAGGATCCATTGAGTGCCGAGCACAACAGATAAAAACAGACTTATCAGTCTGAGATTTCAGAACATTGGGCACAAATACAGTTCCTACAAATTTCTAAAAATATAAAGTAAGGCAAAGCAAAATAAGTAAATAATATTTCCCATACAAAAAAGGGGGAATCAAATATCTCTAGATTTTTCAGTAACACTGGAAGCTAAAATATAATAGAACAATGATTTCAAAATCTTAAGGAAAATTGTTTCCAGCCTAACATTCCATTTCAGTCAGAGAAGAATAAAGATAATTTTCAGATTTACAAGGTCTCAAAAATTTATCTCCATGCATGCTTTCTTAGGAAGCTATAGAAGGATATGCTCCAACAAAACAAGGGAGAACACTGAGAAAGAGGAAGACATCATGTCATGCATTCTTTGTGAGGATTTATCTGGAAAATAGAGGTTTCAACATAAGAGAAATTACGGAAATCCCTAGGATTATGGTAAAGCCATAGAAAACAATATGACAGACTGCAGCAGATCAGTAGTTCTAGGAGAGATTTCTCCCAAAGATGAAATTGTGTGAATATCCGATATGTAATTTATTGTATATCTAACATGTCTGAATATCTTGAGAGGTGATTAGGTAACTGGTAGAGAGTTTAGGATGAAATTAGTTATAAGCACACTGAAAACTAATCAAAGAAAAAATAAGAAAATAAGCTCCAAAGGAAACAAAAAACATTAGGGGAAAAAAAGTAATCACAGTATACTACATGGCTTATCTGAGTGGTATTTATATAGACAAAGTAATTTGAAAACCTACAACGGTAGGTCAACTGAAGAATGACAAGGTTCCTAAGTCTGGAAAGGAGAGCTTTATTTCTCATAAAGGGTTGCAGCCTGCAGGTAGCCATTCCAACAGACTGGGAAAGATAGCCTCTGGCCAGAAGCTAGAAATAGGCACTGCCAGGGAGGGTTAAAGGGAATGGGAATTTATGCTGAGTGGGTTGGCTAAGTATATACATTCAACAGGGTATAGGAGGAGTTATGAATATTCATGAAGGGAAGCACAAGCAGGCGTAGTAGGCTAATATGTATACAGTCTGCACACCATGTTCACTTTGGGGTAGAGACTTAACATTTAAATGTATTACAAGTAGGCCCTGTACATCAAAAGGTAAAGCGAGGACATGAAAGGCCTCTGTGCACAGCCTCTGTAGACTGGCAGAACCACTCCACAGTCAGTGTGGTTTCTTATCGGGAAGAAATGCTGACCAGTTGCTGCGTTTGAAACATAAAAATGGAGGTGCAGTCAGGAGATTGGTTGAAATCAGAGGTGCAGGAAGTCTTTCTAAAGGGCTGGTTTCCGTTTAGCCCTGGGAAAGAACACCGAATGGTGGCTAGCGAGGGCGGAGGTAGAATAAGGCAGGTCCAACTTCCTATCCCATCACAGCTGGAAACTCAGTTTTTAGGGTTTCTCTAGGGTCCTTCTGGCCAAAACGGGGTATGTTCAGTTGGTTGGGAGGCTTAGGAATTTATTTTTATTTCTCAGGTAGAATGGGGGAACAGAAAGGGGATATGAATGTGTGAAAGGGAACTAAAATCTCATCTCCTACTGAAGAAATCAGAAGAAATCAGTGATAATCCTGATTTCTTCCAACAAAATCCAAGAAGCATCAACATTATCAAATTATTTAGAGACAAGTAGTAACATAATCTGCTAAGATTGTTGAAAGTCGTTACCTCTGGGAAACAAGGAGAAATACTGTTTCTCACAATTAGCCTTAAGGATCTATTTGACTCTTTAATAGCATGTATAATTTTATAAAACTAAAACCAAAGGGCTAACAGGCCAGAACTCTAGGGTTGAGTTATCTAAATTCACATACCCCCTTCCTTCTATTTTCAATTCTTCAAATGGCATCGTGTCATGCATTCTTTGTGAGCTGGTAATCATCTGTCCTATACTGTCAATATGAATATACTAGCTGAATTACATATAAGGCAGTAATTCAGTTAGCTCCAGAGCCACTACTGTATCTAAAATTTTTAAATAAAATTGTCAGTGAAAGAATAACACTTAGAAAACACTATAACACTTTGAAAATATTTGTCAGCTCTCTGACTAGAAGAGAAAAAGTCACTCAACATATAACAACTTATTACCACAGGCATATATTTTGGGGAAAATGTTCGCTTACTGTATAATTTCTCCTTAATCTCACCCCACTTCTCAAAGCCCTGCATTATCTTCCTAGACACAAGCAAAGCCAGGCATATCTATAAGTAAGACTGTAATTTCATTTGATACAAATGTGAACTCCCTTTGCCTTTTAAATGGAAGGCTATTCCTTTCAGAGATGAGTTCTTAAGTTTTTAGTCCATGCAGGAAGGTCTCTGGTTCAGTCTATCATGCATGTGCAAACCTTTCCTGAGTCCATGTTATGTGCTAGCTACTGTGTCTGGATAAAGAGATGAATGAACCTCAGTCTCTGGCCCTTAAGGAACTTATTAATTTAGTAGGGGAGACATACGTGCAAAATAACAACAGAAATGTAAGGATATTCACATATTTGATCGATTACTTGTTTTTTAAAACAAGGTGAGCAGGAAGAATAGAAGATGGGTGATAACTCTGTTCAGGAGGGCAAAGAAAGGCTTCACAGAAGAGAAGTTGGCCTGGTTGGATCCTGGAGAATGAGTGGGAGTTTACCACATGGACAAAAGGGAAAGGAAATTTCAGGCAAAGGGAATATAAAAGCAAAAGCAGAAGATGGGCCTTTCAGTGATGTTCAGCTTTCCCGGCATAAAGGGCCAGTGGCAGAGGTTTTGGGGTAAGTGGTTGCAGGAGTTGAGGCTGAAACGTGAGAGAGAAGACAGATAGATCATGTGAAGACTTTGCCATGCAAGTCTTGTTGCAAGGCGGGGGAGGGGGCGCGGGTGGGCGGTAGTGGGGGTTGGGGGTGGCATAGGAGAAGATGGGATTTGGGGGAAGGTAGCCTATGGAAAACGATGACAAGGTTTTAAGCAGGGGTGGACATAACAGATTTGCAAACTTCCCACCCCTCACCCTCGTTTTTCTCATTATAAAAGTGCTTACCTGAATGCCAAGTATTTCAGCAGGACTCTACCTTAGTAGAGGCAATGAAGAATTACTTAAGTGACAAAAATCAGCCAATGGAAACTACTATAGGGGCGCTATAATGGTATCACTGATGTCATTACTGGCTTATGAATTTTCACAAATGGGGCTGGATGTGGTGGCTCATGCCTGTAATCCCATCACTATCGCTTGAGCCCAGAAGTTTGAGACCAGCCTGGGCAACATGGCAAAACTCTGACTCAAAAAACCATATAAAAATCAGCCAGGTGTGGTGGCATATGCCTGTAGTCCTGGCTACTCGAGAGGCTAGGAGTAGCCACCTGACCCCAGGGAGCTACTGGGAAGATCACCTGACCCCAGGGAGGTCTAGGCTGCAGTGAGCTGTGATTGCACCACTGCGCTCCAGTCTGAGCAACAGAGTGAGATCTTGTCTCAAAAACAAAACAAAACAAAACAAAACAAAACAAAAAACCAAAACAACTAAACGTTTACAAATGCCAAGTAGTATCAGGGTTCAGAGGATAGTCCTGACAATCAGGCCCGCTGTAGTAACCATGGGTAAATTACTAAACCTCTTTACTCAGTTCTAAAATGGGAATAGAGAAGGACTTGTTCTGTCCACCTTAAGGAATGCTATAAGGATCAAAGGAAATAATACACATAAAAATACTTTAATAAAGTATCTTGATCCTTCATTTATAAAGCTGTATAACAAGGCCAATTTGTTTAATTTTTCTGAGCTTCAAAGTTCTCATTTGTAAACCAGGGAGAATTCCATCTATATTACAGTCCTCATGCTAGGAGGACTGAAGTGCCTTGTCTGACACACAGTAATTATGATTATCATCTGTGGCAGTATTTTAGCCATTTACATTGGTGTATGTTAAATCAATTGGTCTGTGATGCAGTCAATAAGTATTCACTGAGGACATGAAGCGTGCAGAGTCCTAATTAGTCAGAGTCTCTAAGGAAAAGAAAACAAAGTAGGGACAAAATTTAAAAACACTACCTACCATACTGCTCACAGGTCAATTTTAGAACGTGGCAACTCATATCTGTAATTGTAAATACTTCTCCAGAATATCATGCAGGAATTAACCAAGAATATGTTTGACTTTCTCACTGGCATTCCTATGTACCTACACACACATTCACAAGCACGTGTATGTGTGTGCGCATGTAGAAACATTAGGACTCACTGAGGAAAAATAAATCTCTCACACTTGAAAATTAAGGAACTGCATAGGCAGCAAATCTCCAAGTGAAGTTGATGCAGTGGGTTATACAAGCCAATAATTTATGTTAGGGCTTCACAAAATGTTAGACACTAGGAAAGGAAACAAAATAAGTTAAATTACATCAATAAAAAGGTATGACTAGCTGTGCTGCCTCAGCTGGGATGCTATTTCTTGCTATAAACAGCAATAGCTAGAATTCAGATGACTAACTAAGCACTGCAATAATGAAAACAAAGCATGTTATAATAGCTGCTGCTAGATCCACAGCCTCGGGGATCAATGAAATAATGCCTGTTGCCATATATACACAGTCTTGCGGGTCTTTGTTTTTTTGGGAAAAATAAGTTCAGATCATTTCTAAACTAGCAATTTGTCTGTCTAGATTTTGTTAAGTCTGTTATGCTTATGATAAAATATGATCTTTCATATTAAATCACTTATGACCTTGGTAAAATATTACTTTATATTAGCTGACTCTTGAGGCACTTTAATTTTATGAAACATGCACTTTAGTTTTTAAAAGTATGAAAGCAAAACTAGATGTTCCTAGTCTACTACATCATGTTAACAAGCCATCAAAGATCTGGGAACACATTAAAAAGTAGACCAAATCTCTATCTAATTAATTTCAAATATGAAAGGATACTTACAATTGAAAACAAAATACAGCCAACACTTTAAATCCTTAAACATACGAAGAATAGTTCTGATTGGTTTCCTGGATTCATGTCTCCCTGTCCAAGGTTATTCCATGCAAGAAGGTTACCAAACAAAGTAAAAGGTTGTGGGAAAATCCAATACCCACTTTAGGGCAGGAGTGAGCAGCTTTACAGATGTGTAAAGACAAATCTTTCTAGAATACATGATGAAAAAAACTAAAGAAAGATTTAAGTTCATGATTAAGCGAGGGCATCCATGGTTCAAGAATATGTCTTATATAGTTCCATTAACAGGCCCGAATTTTAAATTACAAATATGTAAGCAGAAGGTGAGTTACCCGTGTGTTACTTATTTAAAGCAGGTTGTTTTCCCTTCAATTAGTCACCTATCTGCTTACTGAGGGAATGGAACTTTGCATACTATGGAACTGGGAGGGAAAGTGGATTTTGGTGGTGCACCAACTTCAGGGCTCATGGCTTTAACAGAGTAGAATGAGGGCACTGAGTGTCAGCAGGCATGGGGTGTCTGACATGTAGAAAGAGCTCCAGAAATACAAGCTGATAGATGAGTTGTGAAAAACACACATGGAAAAGGACCTGGAAATATGACAGTGACAAACCTGCTTACCTTGATCACAAGACCTAATGCTGAAAAATGCTAAATGTGCCTTCCACTGACATAAGTAATGTGATTTGCCAATGCCCAGCTTAGAGTGGTTTCCCCTGTAGCAGACAAGCAGATGTATATATAATAAAGTCCCTACAAGGTGAAAAAGAAAATCTGATTTTTAAAAGGATATTATATTCTGCTTTTTATATTTGCCTAAACTCCAAGGCTAAAGTGCCAGTATGTAACAAAGCAGAAGCTAGTGAGAGAATGTAAATAAATGCCCTGCTTCCTTCATCCAGAATGTCTTGATACAAAAGAAAAATTTGCATCTGAACTAAGTAGTGTGTTTGGTGACACAATTGATTCACATTTGGTACAATTTCCTTATCTTACTGCAGACTGACAACAAGCTCTATGGACTACAGACTGCCTGCTGGCCTGTGGATCACACTTTGACGAGCACTGACACAGACAATCCCAGCACAATTTATACTTTAATTATTAAAAAAAGTTATCAGTTCTGAGAAAGCAATAACAGCAAAAAGCCAGAGCCAAACAAAAGGGGACCACATTGCCATGATGTTGCTATAGTTTCTGAACACAGTAATTTATGGATTCCTCAAATGATAAATCACATTAGTAACTTTGCCAAATGTCTCAAAAGGATATAATAAGTGAAGAAATATCTGTTGAACAAACTATTCTGGTTAAGGCAATGTGGTGGGGGATTCATCAGAACAATTAGATTTTTTTTTTTTTTTTTTTTTTTTTGAGACAGGGTCTCGCTCTGTCCCCCAGGCTGGAGTGCAATGGTGCAATCTCGGCTCACTGCAACCTCTGCTTCCCAGGTTCAAGCAATTCTCACGCCTCAGCCTCTTGAGTAGCTGGGATTACAGGCACCCGCCACCACGCCTGGCTAATTTTTTGGGGGCATTTTTAGTAGAAATGGGGTTTCACATTGGCCAGGCTGGTTTCCAACTCCTGACCCCAAGTGATCTGCCTTCCTCAGCCTCCCAAAGTGCGGGGATTACAGGCGTGAGCCACTGCGACTGGCCAAACAATTAGATTTTATACACATGTGAACTATTTGTCATATAAAGCAACTTCTTCTGTTTCCCTCCACCACCACCCAGAGCCTAGTATAGTATATTCAATTAATACTTTTTGGCTGGTATATCCAAAACGTCCACAAAACACTATATATATTCTGAGTTTCAGATTAAAATGAGAAAAATAAGATAACTTATAAAGATAAAATACAGGAAAACTCGGATCATACATTTTATTGGAAAAAGTATATAAAATATATTAACAACTTTAAAAATAAATGATACTATGTATATTTTAATGGCTATGTTCTAGGGAGGGAAAGAGAATAAAAATGACAACATGATAATAAATGTCTTTGCTTTTCACATCTTCCATTTCTTAACAAAATAAAAGATCTTAGACCATTAATAAAAGCGGTACATTCTCTTGGACTCTTAAATTCAGATATTAATACCGCCTTTATAGAAATAAATAAGAAAGCACTGATGGAAGATGTAAAGTGCATTAGTGTTCATGTTATCTCTCCTGGTATGAATTTAATGGGTATCTTAATAAGGAGATATAAACTAATGTCACTGATTAGGAAATATATCCACTCACATCATTTAGTAGCCTCCACTGGGGCTTGATGATGATGTCTGAGTGGAATTACTATAAAGCAAATGATGAATTAGTGTCAGGAGCAAAGGGACACATAAATGTGCCTCAGAGATGAAGCAGTTACATTCTACATTGAAAGTTACAGTTCAACTCAAAAGACAATGCGGTCAGTCCTAAAGAAGCACTAACCAACCTGGCTAAGCCCACTGCTTAGAACTTGCTAAAGCTAAGTTATTTTGATAGCTGGGCCACAGGCTTCCTTGGTTATAATAACCTGAAAGTAACAGTTACGTGTTTTAAGTCTCTTTTGATCTCCTGAATAACATGAAGTGATGTTTATCAGATTTTAAGACACAGGCACATTCCGTTCAGATGATTTCATTCTCAGGGGACCTTGTCATTATGAAGGCTTATTAAAAGAAGGCAAAGGTTCACAAGCCTTTCAGAAGAATCTTAAGTGACATTATGAACTAAATCTAAAAAAAATTTTTTTGGCTTGGTTATACAAAGTAATTTCCTCTTCCCGGTTAGCTTAGCGGTCATAGTTCAGCAAACTTTGTATAGAGTGACCACCACAATTAGTGTATTAAAAATGTAGACATTGTTTCTCTCACTTTCTCTTCTAATTAGGCTTTATTTCAACACTCAGTGCAGGGGCTTGACCTATAAGTGGCAAATGCCCAAATACCCAAAAGCTCGTTTACTATTAGGCATTTGGGAAATCTTACATACTTCCAGGTACATTTGAAAGAAAAAACAGCCAAAACTCAGTCTATTCTTTTGTTTAGGGCTTATTTTAATAGTATACATCCCTAAAATGGTCACAAATCTTGTTTGTAATTTATCTTTTTATAACATGAAGGAGAAAAAAAATACCAAAAATGGTCCATGCAGATGTTTCAATTATTTTTTAAAAATTCCTCATCCACCAAAATATTCTATACCTGTTTCCTCACCTGTAAAATGAGGATAATAACAAAAACCTGAAAGGTTATTGTGAAGACTAGGAATAAAGAATAAGACACTCTTTGCATATAGGTATCAATAAAAGCAGATATTCTTTTTTGTTTTAGTTTAAACTTTTAGATTCAGGGGGTACACATGCAGATTTGTTACAAGGATATATTGTGTGATCAAAAGCAGATACTCTTTTTTTGAGACACGGTCTCTGTCACCCAGGCTGGAGTGCAGTGGTGCAATCTCAGCTCACTGTGGCCTTGACCTCCTGGGAATCAATCCTCCCACCTCAGCCTCCCAAGTAATTGGGACTAGAGGTGTGAATCACCACACCCAGCTAGGATTTTTTTGCATTTTTAGTAGAGATGAGGTTTCATCATGTTGCTCAGGTTGGTCTTGAACTCCTGGGCTCAAGTGATCCATCTGCCTCGGTCTCCCAAAGTGCTAGGATTACAAGCATCAGCCACCATACCTGGCCCAAAGCAGATATTCTTATGTGTAAAGCTAAGACAATGCTTAAGCGCTCTAGCTGAAAATTCTTTTTCTTCTGATATATGATGCTGAAATACGAAGTCCTTGCCATCCTTTGTAATGGCAATTATTTTTCAAGAGATGACAAGAATTTGATGAAATAGTGTTATACAGTTTAAAAAGTTGTTACCTATGATTTTTTTTTTTTTTTTGAGACGGAGTCTCGCTCTGTTGCCCAGGCTGGAGTGCAGTGGTGCCATCTCCGCTCACTGCAAGCTCCGCCTCCCAGGTTCATGCCATTCTCCTGCCTCAGCCTCCCGAGTAGCTGGGATTACAGGCGCCCGACACCACGCCTGGCTAATTTTTTGTATTTTTAGTAGAGACGGGGTTTCACCGTGTTAGCCAGGATGGTCTGGATCTCCTGACCTCGTGATCTGCCCGCCTCGGCCTCCCAAAGTGCTGGGATTACAGGCGTGAGCCACCGTGCCTAGCCACCTATGATTTTTTAATGGCAAGATACAATATGCATATAGAAAAATAAATGAAACACACATACACATTGTTTAAAGGATCAGGATTATAAAGCAAACCCCTGTGTTACCACCACTCGGTCAAGAAATACAATGCTGCTGGTGCCCCAGAAGCCTTCCACAAGCCCCTTTCTCATTATAACCCCTTCTCACTTCCAGAGGTAGTTAGTCACTACCCTTGTTTTTTTGTATAGTTTTCATTCCTAAATAATATCGTTTAATCTTGCTTGGTTTTGAACTATACATAAATAGAGGATGATTGTGGATTTTTTTTTTTTTTTTTTTTTTTTTTGCTTTGGTTCTTTTACTCAACATTATGCTGGTGAAATTCATCCCTATCATTGCTATGGTTTCATGGCTGCACAGTATTTGATTACATAAATATACCATAATTAATGATGAACATATTGTCGATATATTTTAAGTTGTTTCTAATCTTTAGCTATTATGAATAGTGGTGCTATAAACATTCTCATATACAAATCTTCAATTTCACTGCATAATGTCAAATTATTTTTTTAAATGATCAATCTACCCTCCCATCACCTCTACTTTAAGAGTAACCGGTTTATTATTATTTTTTTTTTAAATCATACATGTGCTCAAAACTAGACTGGGAGAAACTGTAGAATATTACTGTTAGAAGGAGATGAAAAGATTATTTACTTCAAGTTTCTTATTTTAGAAGGAGCTAAGGCTTAGAAAAATTAGAGACTAACTTGGCCAGGTGCGGTCGGTCACTCACACCTGTAATCCCAGCACTTTGGGAGGCAGAGGCGGGCAGATCATTGGAGGTCAGGAGTTCAGAACCAGCCTGGCCAACATGGTGAAACTCTGTCTCTACTAAAAATATAAAAACTAGTTGGGCGTGGTGGCAGGTGCCTGTAATCTCAGCTACTCGGGAGGCTGAGGTAGGAGAATGGCCTGAACCCAGGAGGTGGAGGTTGCAGTGAGTCAAGATTGCGCCATTGTACTCCAGCCTGGGCGACAGAGCGAGACCGTCTCAAAAAAAAAAGAGAGAGACTGGCTCAAAGTTACAGTGAATAAGAGGGACAATGAGTTAGAAAACCAGAGTTAGAAGCAACTCTGAAGCTAGAACACAATCTAGAGCTCTTTCCAAGGCATTAGGCTGCCTTGTAAGGGAATCCGGAAACAATGAAATACAACTACTATTTATAAATGTGAACACAATGGGGACAGACACAGAAATGTTTTAGGGCAGTTTAGAAAAGTTAGCATTACGTTTTACAACGGAATTTGTGAATCTCATTATATAAGTAGGGAAACTGAGGCCTAGAAACTCACAAGGCCACAGTTATCAAGTGGCAACACTGATCAGGAAGTGAATCCATGTCTGTCTGTACTTGTTCTCCTAACCACATATACTGTCTGGAAACATACTCAGCTAGAGGGAATATAGCTGTGTTTTACAAAGTATGAAAAAATAACACTGATTTTGTCAATTTGACTATGGGCTAATGAATCTTAAAGAGGAAGTACACATTACTGAGAAAAAATACATAGCTTGACCAGCCTCTTTAAAGCTGAAATTTCTGTATCTGCTGGAATATTCTATAATTTGAACGTACTAATGAATAGATGAAGAGAAGAAAACTGGTTTCTTGTCCCAGGTTCACCATTAACCATTTGTGCTATTTTGAGAATGTCAAAAAACTTCACTAGGATTCAGTTTTTGTCTGAAAAAAAAATTTATATATATATATATATTCTATTATAAAAGCAATATGTGCTCTATAAAAATAAATAAAAAGGTAAGTAGAAGGATTATCTGAAGTCCCACAAAACAAACATGTAACACAGTTTTGGTATACAACCAGGCAGTCTTTTCCCTCCTATATACAGGGTAGTTTGTTTGGTGCCTTTAAAATTATTTTAATATCTGTAACCACAGTGTGCCTTCAACCCCATGCTCTCTTTTCCACACTAATAACAAAGGTATTTCTATGCTACCTAATCTTCACAAAAATTTTCATCACAGTGAATGCTTGCTATGTTTTAAATGTCCCCTCCAAAACTCATGTTGAAATTTGGTTGCCACTTTCACAGTATTAAGGGGTGGAACCTTTAAGAGGTGATTAGGTCATGAAGGCTCCACCCTCATGAATGGATTAATGCCATTACTACAAGAGTGGGCTCCTAATAAAGGGGTGAATTCAGTCCAATTTTCCTCTCTCTATCTCACATCTGCCATGGGTTGATGCTTGCTTGATGTTGGTGCCATGCTCTCAGACGTCCCAGCTTCCCGAACCATGAGCCAAACAAATCTCTTTTCTTTATTAATTACCTAGTCCATGATATTCTGTTATAGCAGCAGAAAACGAATGAAGACAATGCTCCTTCATTTATTTAACCTATTCCCAGATAACTATTTTCAGTTATGATAAACATATTTAACTGTTTTCAGGAAGTTAGAATTATTTCCTTATGCTAGAGTTCCCAAGATGAACTACTAAATCAAAGGCAGAAATTCTTACTAATTCTACTTCAGAGAGAAAATTGTGAGGGTAAGTATATGAGCTTCTTATGAGAATGCTTTGAAAACTGTAAGGCACTACATAAATGTAAGATAGTATTATCATTAGTTTTATAAGTCCATATTGTATTGGACTTACATAAGCCTAGTATGGTACTCCGTAAATCTCTGAATATTTTCTAAAAACAAAATCACCAATATATAAGCATACTATTTGTACATTTCATCTTAATCTTTTTTTTTTTTTCTTTTTTTTGAGACAGGGTTTCACTGTCGCCCTGGCTGGAGTGCAGTGGCACAATCATAGCTCACTAAAGCCTTTAACACCTAGGCTCAAACAATCCTCCTGCCTCAGCCTCCTGAGTAGTTGGGACTACAGGCACAAGCCACTATGTCCGGATAATTTTTTAAATTTTTTGTAGAGATGAGGTCTTGTTGTGCTGCCCAGGCTGGTCTCGAACTCCTGAGCTCAAGTGATCCTCCTGCCTTGGCCTCCCAAAATGTTGGAATTACAGGCTTGAGCCACTGCACCTGGCAAGAATCTTAAAACCTTTTTGATCATGCTGTCGTGAGTCAAACAACTTAAAAGTGATTTTGAAAAAGCAATGAACAGACTAAATTATAAGAGTGGTAAAGTTAAGAAGCAGAGATGTAAAGAACATGGTGCTGACATGGGGCTCAGGGCACATAATACTCAACTTTTTGATTCTTTAGATGAGAAGACTGAGACACAGCAGAAAGACACTATCTGCCCAAGGTACTGGCAAGTTAAAAGAGATGGAATATAACCCTGAAATTTCTTTTTTTTCTGAGACGGAGTCTTGCTCTGTAGCCCAGGCTGGAGTGCAGTGGTGCGATCTCAGCTCACTGCCAGCTCCGCCTCCTGGGTTCACATCATTCTCCTGCCTCAGCCTCCTGAGTAGCAGGGACTACAGGTGTCCGCCACCATACCCAGCTAATTTTTTTTTTTTTTGTATTTTTAGTAGAGTAAAGACAGGGTTTCACTGTGTTAGCCAGGATGGTCTCAATCTCCTGACCTCGTGATCCGCACACCTTGGCCTCCCAAAGTGCTGGGATTACAGGTGTGAGCCACCGCACCCGGTCTAACCTTGAAATTTCTAATTGTTGGTGTTATGTTCTTTCCATTAAATCATTTCATCCACCTTTTTGAAATCTGACAAAATTTCATTCCTTTCATTGCATCTACCTAAATAATTTAATTATTTAAATGTAAAGTGCTAGTCTGCATTTATAATATATATATTTTTAAACCAATAATTTACAGAAATATCTACAAAGTTATTATTTTAAATACAGAATTATGATATGGGTCTATCCACAGATAACTGTGGGTATGTTGGTGAAAGTAGTCTCTCTTTCAAAAAGATAAATTAGCAAAACATAACATCATTAAAAGTTCCAAAATTTAGAATTTCAAATCTACTGTGCTACCTTCCCCTAAAATCTAGAGACTTTGGGTTTTGAATCAGGCAATATAAACCATTTTTTTGGAGCTCATCTCTTTAAAGAGCTTATACCTAAGCTATGCCGGTCACTTTGATGCCAACTAAAATCAGACCAAATTCATTTTTCATATAGCTCATAATTCATTTCATGATGCTTAATCATAAAAAGTATAGTGAGAATTTATATCCCATCCTCTCTGAACTAGCTAGCACTGCATATTTCATTTCAGTTGAGGTACTTTCTTTGAATATTTTCCTCCCAGCAAAAGATGTCACTCATGGTGGTGCTTTGGAAAAGGCTAATCTTATTACTGAACAAGTAAAAAGGCTAAAGTGAATCTTTTAAAACAACTAGGATAAAGGAAGAGATAGATGTTATCAAAGATGGTAAGCCAAGTAAGGTGCTAAATGTATATTGAGCTATTAGCCACAGAAAAAAAGGGAAGCCTGTTATGTAAGATGTTTCTTCCTGTCTGACAAAAGGAAAGCAGCAAGTACGGTCTCCTGAACTTAGAGTCAGATATTAGGGTCTGAATTTCTTTGTTTATCTAACAGCTGTGTGATTATGAGCAAAAGACTTACCCTTCAGAGGCTCAGTTTATCTAAATGTAAAATGAAGATAATAAACCAACACTTTAAGGGTTTCTGCAAAGGATAAAAGAAATAATATACATGAAAGGGCCCTGTGCCCTAAAATAAGCTATATAAATGTAAGTTACAATTGTTTTATTTTTCATTTGGAAAGATATTTTTGCCACTGTATTTGTAGTTTCAGTTTAAAAGGAAAAAATGTCCAACTGAGATAAAAAGTTTTATCAATTTACACTTTCAGCAATCAAAGAGTACAGTAATCATAGTCAATGACATTAAAAATGTCTAGCACATTGGTTAATAGCTAATGATGGCTCTCAGAAAAATTAATACATGAACACTTAACCAATCATTTGCAACTACAAAAATGCAGTATGTTATCCCTTTAAACACAGAATAGAACTTTTGGAAAAAACTATGTATAAATAAATATAATTTTTTGACCTCAATTAAAACATTAAATAGATACAAGAGATGTGTGTGTATATATATAATATTTACATATATTATATATTTTATATATACAATATATAATATACATTAAACAGAAATAAGTTGTTTAATTATCAACCTTAAAGAGGAAAGAACAATCTCTGACTGACTCATTCATCATTCATTCTTTCAATAGACATCTTTTTTTTTTTTGAGACAGGGTTTGCCATGTCGCCCAGGCTGGAGTGCAATGGTACAATCACAGCTCACTGCAGCCTTGACCTCCTGGACTCAGGTGATTTTCCCATCTCAGCCTCCCAAGTGGCTGGAACCACAGTTGCACACCACCACACCCTGCTAATTTTTTTATTATGGGGTCTTGTCATCTGCCTCTAAATAAATAAATAAATAAATACAACCTAATTTAAAAATGGTCAAAGGGTCGGAATAGTTGTTTCTCCAAAGAAGATATACAAATGGCCAATAAGTACATAAAAGAGTAATGACACTGAACATCATTAGCCATTAGAAAAAATTCAAGTCAAAACCATTTACAACTAGTAGGATGGCTATAATAAAAAAGAAAAATAAGTGTTGGTGAGGATACAGAGCAATTGGAACCTGATACCATTTGGCTGTGTCCCCACTCAAATCTCATCTTGAATTGTAGTTCCCATAATTCCACGTGTCATGGGAGGGACCCAGTGGGAGGTAATTGAATCATGGGAGCAGGTCTTTCCTGTGCTGTTCTTGTGATAGTGAATAAGTCTCACAAGATCTGATGTGAGATCAGATTCATAAAGGGGAGTTCCCCTGCACACGCCCTCTTGCTTGCTGCCATGTAACACAGTACAATTGCTTCTACTTTGCCTTCTACCATGATCGTGAGGCCTCCCTAGTCATGTGGATCTGTGAGTCCATTAAGCCTCTTTCCTTTATAAATTACCCAGTCATGGCTATGTCTTTATTAGCAGCATGAGAACAGACTAATACAGAACCTTTGTACATTAGTAGTGGGAATGTAAAATGGTGTTGCCACTTTAGAAAACAGTCTGGCAATTCCTCAAATTTAAACATAGCTACCATATGGCTCAGCAATTCCACTCCTAGGTATACACCCCAAAATAATGAAAACCATATCCCCACAAAAACTTGTACCCAAATGTTCATAACAGCATTCTTATAACAGCCAAGAAATGGAAACATCCCAAAAGTCTATCAACTCATAAATGGATAAATAACATGTCGTATATACATACACATCTTCCAACTGCAAAAAAAATTGGCTACAAAAAGGAATGACTCATACATGCTACAAAATGGATAAACCTTGAGCCTATGGAAAGCAAATAAAGCCAGTTACAGAAGACCACATATTTTATGATTCCATTTGTAAGAAATGTCCAGAACAGCAAATCTATAGAAACAGAAAGTAGGCTGGTAGCTGCCCAGGGATGGGGAACCTGAGGGAATGAGGAATGACTAGTGGGTACAGGGTTTCTTTTGGGGGCAATGAAAATGTTCTATAATTGATCGTGGTGATAGTTGCACAATTTGGTGAATATATTAAAAGCCACTGAACTATATACTTTTTTTTTTTTTGAGACACAGTCTTGTTCTATTGCCTAGGCTGGAGTGCAGTGGCATGGCTCATGCAACCTCCGCCTCCCAGGTGCAAGCCACTCCTTCACTCCTGCCTCAGCCTCCCAAGTAGCTGGGATTACAGGCGACTGCAACCCTGCCCGGCTAATTTTTGTATTTTTCTAGTAGAGACAGGGTTTCACCATATTGGCCAGGCTGGTCTCAAACTCCTGACCTCAAGTGATCCGCCCACCTCGGCCTCCCAAAGTGCTGGCATTACAGGTATGAGCCACCACGCCTGGCCTGAATTGTACAATTTAAATGGGTTAATTGTATGTTATGTGAAATATATCTCAGTAAACATTTTTTTAAATTTAGTACTTTTTATAAAGAGCTTCCACCATTATTATTGGCAAATTTTGTATGCAGTAGTTGGGGAAAGGCATTTTGACTATTAAAACATCCTTGGAATTTATATTTTTGATTCCAAGAATTATGAAAATAAAAGCATATTTTCTTCTCATGTGTCATATACATTTGGCTGTATGTTAAAGAAATATACATGAATTTAAGCTGCTGGGTAGAAGCTGGCATTGATCCCTTCTAAATAGCTGTGCACTGTGGGCCCCAGGAGTAAAGATTTACAGAAGGACCACGTCCTTGGCAGAACAGGGGTTCCCAGCTGTTTTGGATGGAGAAGCTATTTTTACTTTCTATGAAGTCTTAACTTGAAGGGGAAGAGAAGTAATAGGGTAAAAGGAAGGGAGTCATGAAATCCCCAGGTTCTAATTTTAGCTCTTCTACTTAACTCACTGTCTCAGGGGGCTCTTCTGTAAAATGCAGATAATTGTCTATGCCCTGTCTAACTCACAGAATTGTAGGAAGGCCCAAATTAAAAAGAAAAACAAATAATGTTAGTAGGATATAACTGGATTTGGTTTTGAATTGCTTGCCATTTAATAGCTTTGTCATCCCCAGGAAATCAGCATAGCAGCAGCTCAATTTCTTATCTCTAAAGACAGACTTGGTCAACATACTTCATAGAGTATGAAATGAGCTACACAAATAAAAATACACACTCCAAAGCCATTACATTCTATACAAATGTAAATCATCATTATTATTTGTACAATATACCCTCAAAGTATTACTCTTAAATATTGAGCTTTCAGAAAAGGAGAGAAGAGGCCTGGTTTACAAAAGCAACAAGGAAGAATCCACTGATAGCTGCTAGCCTTCTGACTTGTACTACATATCATTCCTGGAATGCAAATTGGTAGGTCTCTCATATTATGTTTCCACATTTGGGGAAATGACACATGTGTCTTGGAGCAATTGAAGAGTTTCACAGAAAATCTGGATGGCCACATTCTGTAAGACAGTGGTTCTCAAAAGTTTAGTCTCAAGATCCCTTTATACTCTTAAAATGACTGAGGACCCCAAAGGGCTTTCATTTATATGGGTCATATGTATCAATAATTATCATATTAAAAATTGAAATTAAGAAAACTTTTGCATGTTTGTGAATTCTTCCAAAAATAGCAATAGCAATCTATTACTTGTTAATATAAATAATATTTTTAATGAAAAATAAGCAAATTTTCCAAAAAAGAAACTTAGTGAGATGAGTGACATTGTTTTACATTTTTGCAAGTCTGTTTTGCAATGTCTAGCTTAATAAAAGCCAGCTGGAGTCTCACATTGTCTTCTGCACTCATTGTTACCATGTGTTGTTTAGTAAGAAAATCCAGCCTTATACAGATATGCAGCTGAAAAAGAAAGGAGTATTTTAAGTGCTTTTTCAGATGGTTGTGGATATTCTTGTTTGATACTACTCCCAACCTCATTAAGTAATAGCTTTTTAAAGGTACTAGTAGCAATGCAGAATCTGAAACCCTATCAATAAAGTTTTCATACTCTCTTACATTAAAATCCATTGGTCTTTCTGGCACTTTGAAAGGATCTTTACCTACGTATGATTTCATAGCATTATACAATGGTCATTTGGAAAACATTGGCTCATTGAGTTATATATATTTTTAATGCTGACACATTCCATTATAAACTATTTAAAAATCACATGTGTTATTATCACTACCAATCTTATCAAAAAAATCCTTAAGGATTGGGCAGCTGCCAATCTCATGGTGGCAGACACAAGCGATCTGGAATTCGAATTTTCATTTAAAATCCTGAATTTTATCATCAGTTGATTTCCTTTAAGAGACAGGCTCACTTCATTCAGTTTTGAGAAAATGTTTGCCAAATACTTAAGTCTAAATAACCATAATTTGTCAGTCATTCTTTCAAGTAAAGACAAGGCTTTTAAAAAAGAAGGTAGTTCACTTAGCAACTCGATTGCACATGGGCTTTTCCTTGAAACAACCACTGTACTTCAGCATGCAGCAGAAGTGATTTATGCATATTCTCTTTCCATCACACAGAATATTAAGAAGGTGTGCACTCAGAGGTCATGATTTAATATAATCAATAATTTTTACTGCTTCATTAAGGACATTCTTAATTGAACCCCATTTAAAATATATATATAAACTATGAGTACACAGTCTTACAGAAGACAAATACTGCTAGCTGAGTTTAGTCCCTCTGCCTTGATTTGTTCTAAGTGGCCAGCAATTTTACCCACCATCATGTAAATGTCAACACAGTGAAACAGGCAAAAATGTCTTAGTATTATTATGAAAATAATTCCGCCCTCTCAGACCTACTGAGGGTGTTGGGGATCCCCAAGGAACCAGGGACTGATTACACTGCTGCTCTAGAAGAAAAAGGAATCTGTCACTTAAATTCTGTACAGTTGGCACACTCATGTGAAACTATTCAGAAAATCTACTAAAGGCTCAGTACCAACAATCTGGAAGAAAATTATTTAGTTTCAGTATAGCTCTCTTCACTGTATTCAAAAGTTAAACTAATTCAATGCCTGTACAGATGGCCAATTCATCTTCACATTAAAAATATATTCACAGTATGGTGTGAGTTGTGGTAAGAACTATACATTTACATCATACCTATCAAAAGTCTTCCTTTTATAAGATAAATAATGAGCTGGACTTTTTCCCTGTTCTCTTCCTTACCCAGAGCCCACCATCCTTCATGCATCTGAAAAAGGCACTTTGGGATAAGTGGCAAGAGCAAAGGCTCACTCTCAACAGCATAAACATGCCTTGATATCTGCCATCTTAAAAAACAAAGCAAACAAACCATTCTACATTCCCACAAAACAAACAGATTGAAAACAAAAACAAAAACAAAAACAAAAAGAAACTTCCCTTAATCCCATAGTCATCTCCAGTTACAAACCCATAACTGGACATACTGATGACTTCTTCTATTCAGAAATTTACTCCTCTTAGTTTCCAAATTACTACTCTCTCTTCATTTTCTCCCTACCTGACTGTCCATTCCTCTCAGTTTTTGCTGGTTCTTCCTCCTCTATTCAACTTCTAAATGTAATTTCCCAGGATTAAATCCCACTGTACGTGTGTGTCTGTATTTGTCTCTCTCTCTTTTCAGCTCTGCGTTCTCTCCCTGGGTAATCTCATCTAGTTCTCTGGATTTAAATACCATCCTTATGTTGATGAGTCCCAAATTTCTATACCCTGTACTGACCTCCAGTCCTGAGATCCAGACTTATATATCCTGTTGTCTACTTGGATTTCTAATAGGTAACTCAAACTTAACATTTGCAAAGAAGATCTTTTGGTTGCCCCACTCCCATCTCCTGGATCTTTCTCCATCTCAATAAATGGCATTAACATCCAAGGAGTTGCTCATACACAAAACCTAGGAGTCATTCTTGACATTCCTTTTTTTCCCTCATCTCCCACATTCAGTCCACTAGTTCATGTCCCATAATATATTTCAAATCTGTTCACTTCTCTCCATCTCTACCCCTACCATCCTGATCCAAACCACCATCACCCCTAATCTGGTCTTCTGAAATAGCCTTCTAACTGGTAACTCTGCTTCAACTCTCTAGTTCCCTGCAATCCATTAAAGTAGCTAGAATGTGGAGATGGGTGGGTGGGGCCAAAAAAAAGTAGTAGCTAGAATGATCGTTGGGAAAAAACATATCAAATCATGCCAGTTTCCTGCTTAAATCTTCCCTCAATGGTTTCCCTTTGTATTTAGAATAATCTAGGAAACTCTGCTGTGGTCTCTGAGGTTTTATGTGCTATGCTCCCTGGGTACCTCTGCCACTCAATTACTACACTCCTGCCACATCAGCCTTCCATCTGTTACCTCAACATAGCTCTTTCCTACCTCAGGGCCTTTGCCCTTGCTATTCCCATGACCTTCAGGAACTTTCTGTTCCTTAGCTGGTTGGATGGCTAGTTCCTTGTCATCATTCATGTCTAAGCTCAACAGTCACTTCCTCAATAAGGCTTATTTGACAATTTAATCTAAAGTAGGTCCTTTTCCACTTATTTTCTATTATATCACCTAATTAATTTCCATCACAGCACTTATTGCAATCTAAAATGACTTTCTCTGTTTATTGTATGTCTCTTCCCATCAGGTTATAAGCTTAACGAGGCAGGGATCTTTCTTTTTCTTTTATTAAAACAGCTTTATTGAGATAGGATTCACATAACATACAATTCACCCATTTAAAGTGTACAACTCAAATTTGCCATTTAAACCATGTTTAAGTGTAAAATTCAGTGGCATTGATTACATACACAATGATATATAATGGTTGTCACCATCTATTTCCAAAACTTTTTCATCACCCCAACAGAAACTGTAATCATTAAGCAATATAGCTCTCCTATTCCCCCAGCCCTCTAATGTGGCTTTCTGACTCCATGAGTTTGCTTTTTGTAGACATTTATATAAATGGAACGCTACAATATTTGTCCTTTTGTGTCTAGCATATTAACGAGGCAGGGATCAGGGATCCAGTGTATCTTATTCATTGCTCTACCCACTGCAACCTAACTCAGTGTACACAGCACACAGTACATGCTCAACAAATACTGTTGAATAAACTAATGAATTTTAAGCAAGTCACCTAACTTTAAAAAAATTTTATATTGTATCAATTTAAGGGGTACAAGATGTTTGAAGGTATACATGATGTTTTGATATACATATACATAGTGAAATGATTATAGCAGTCAAACAAATTAACATATTCATGGGTGTGTGTGATTTAAAACTGTAGAAATCTACTCTCTTGACAAATTTTCAGTACACAATACAATATTACTAACTATAATCCTCATTCTGTATATTATATCCCTAGACTTATGCAGCCTATCTAACTGCAAATTTGTATACCCTTTAGCCTGCTTCTTCCCATTTCCTCCTCTCCCTCCCACTGAATCACTATCCTACTCTCTGTTTCTAGTTATTCAACTTTTACATTTAAGATTCTGCATATGATTGAGATCATACAGTCTTTGTCTTTCAGTGTCTGGCTTATTTCACTTAGCATCATATCCTCCAGGTTCATCTGTGTTGTCACAAATGGCAGTATGTCCTTTACAGAGGCTGAATAATATTCTATTTGTGTGTGTGTGCGTTGTGTTTGTGTATCACAATTTTTAAAATTCATTAAAGTCACTTAACTTTTCTAGATCTTAGTTTCTTGTGTGATGGTGCTATATCACCATTCATTATTAATTTCATTAGAACTTACAGTGTTTCTGGCATTGTGCTTGCTAATGGAAAAATTATGATGTGCAAAATAGTTTTTGTCTCCATTCTCAAAAAACGTTTGCTTCCTTTTCTATCTGGGAATGTCGTCTTCTTTGATTTGGTGCACTTTTAGGATGGAAATATATAGAACAGTGAAGTATATAGAAGTAAGGGGATCTCTGCCACACTTATCAAATTATGTGATATGACACTGGAGGGACAAATGTCAAAAGCCAAGCTGTCCTCAAATCGATTTAATAGCATCTGCCCTTTTTACTTTGCAGGGTGATGATAGGGATCATGTGAATTTATATGCATGTACTTTACAAACTATAAGGCTTCCACAAATGTAAGATAAAAGTATTATAATTTTTGTTTTACATTTAATTTTTATGCTCTGAGAATTAAAAGCAAATTTCTGTTCTCTATACAAATTCTAATATAATGTACTTATGAACTAACTGAAATTATGGCAGGATCTGGTTTTTAAAGTCAATGTCAATTATACTTCACCTGAATTTTGACAGGCCCATTCCTATAGCATTACATGCTAGCCAAGAAGGAAGGCTATTTCTAACTGAAGAGGCTGGCACTTAACAAATATTAATACATGGTGCTGAAAACAAGGCATTTTGCTTCACTCACTCTCAGTACTTAATCCAGCACACACACACACCTTTAGACAGCAGTGACATGACGAGGGCAAGCAGGCCTTACCAGTGCTCTCAGCTCTTCAAACAACACTTGAGGATTTCTACTTGAAGGCCTGTCTCTCTAAGCTTGTGCTTTCAAAACTTGGGCTGGACTGATCCCAAATACTGAAGTAACAAATATTACTAAATTCTGTCATTTCCTCTACCAAAAAAGTGATTTTACTACTACTTCTGGTTGTGATGAAAGGTCCTATTGACTATTCAAATCCTCAACCAAGTTATGGATGCAGTATTAAATGACTTCACTCCTTTTTCTCTGGCACTTCAACACATGCCAATGCTTTCATCCACCTCCACTAATGTGGCTTATAAATTACTGAGGTGAGGCCATTTTAATAGTATGATTTGTTCACATCTTAAGAGATGGGTACATATGGAACTGGCTGAGAAGACAAACTCCCCTTTGACAACATATATTAGTCTATATGTCTATAAAAATAAACCTTCAAAAGCTGGAAATACCTGATTGCTACAATGCTCGCTTAGGAGCCATAACAATTAATGGTTCTTTCATTTGTTACAAATCAAAACGTGAAAAAGTGATGGCAGTAAGGTCAAAGACAAAATGAAAGCTTCCCTGAGAAACAGCGAGAGACAGAACAGACAGAGCTGAAGCAAAAAAAGTGAAAGGTCACAACTGTTCTAAAAGTTTCTAACTGCTTAAAGGGCTTCCCGAATACATTTTGAAATATAGAAAAGCCAGTTTTTAAGAAGTTTACTGTCCCCTCCTTTTAAAACTGCCTCCAGTGTGATTAAAAAAAGAAAATCCACAGAGGAGGATACTTGCTCCCTACGGATTCAGAGTAGTTAACCTATTGATTGTTCTCTCAATTTTCAAAGAGCATATATAAAGCTGGAGAGGATACACAATTACTACAAGCAATCCATTTCTCAGATGAGCAAAACTAGGTCAGCATACTTGTGGCCCTGGTTCAGTTAATAATAAAGTCAGAGGCCTCTTGGGAAGTGGGGATCAAACAGGCCCTAGAGTTGAGAGTCTGATGAGGAGGGCTGACTTTGCTAAGTTTTCCCCTGCACATAGCCTCCATCTTGGTCTTGCTCCCAAAGCAAGCTGTGGTATTCTTAGCAACACTTTATATGATCTTTTGGCATACCATCCTTTTGGGCCCTTGAGAAGAAAGAAGTGTGTTTGTGCATGTGTGTGTACATCTGTACACATGTGCATATTGTGTGTATGTTTGAAGCTGGAATATATGAGGAAATACAGGCATTTCAGCAGGAGTAAGTTTCACCAGGAAGCTTCCAATAGCCTTCTGACCTTAGGATCTAAGTGCCTAGAGCAAGAAAGAGAAAATAGGGCAAGAAGAGAAGTTCTGAACTCAAATCAGAACTTAGTTCTACTAAATGATGCCAGTTTTACTCTCAAACTGGATCCTGTAGTATCTACATGCTCTTTCCACCACGGCTGACATCGCTGGAGGAGCCCTCTAATTTACTTCTTCCTTAGTGCAGTCTTAGTCCGAGCACTTTTTTTTTTTTGAGACAGAATCTTGCTCTGTCACCCAGGCTGGAAGTGCACTGGCACGATCTCAGCTCACTGCAACTTCTGCCTCCCGGGTTCAAGAGGTTCTCATGCCTCAGCCTCTCCAGTAGCTGGGATTACAGGTGCATGCCACCACACCTGGCTAATTTTTGTATTTTTTAGTAGAGATGGGGTTTTGCCATCTTGCCCAGGCTGGTCTCCAACTCCTGGCCACAAGCGATCCACCCATCTCGGCCTCCCAAAGTACTGGGATTACAGGCATAAGCCACCACACCTGGCCTCAGTCTGAGCACTTTTGACAAGTTCTGTTTAAGCACTGCCTTTTCCATGGTATGACAGAACTGTGATCAGCGGAGTAGGAGCTCGGCAGTCTTGGAATTAAAGCCCTGCTTCTTTGAATGAAATACTTGTCTGCCAAAAATGCAGAATGGGCAAGCATCAGTTGTGGGAAGAATGGCACATGGAAAGGTGAGTCATGGGCCAGAGACTGTCAGAGGGCTGCTTTCCTGGAGCTGGAGTGGAAGTAACAGTAAAAGTAGTATGGTTGAGAGGACAATGAGTGTGAAGGATGAAGCAAATGATAAACTGAGGATTGCAATCCAGAAATCTGACCCAATTTCAGAAGAGGACAACAATCTTAATAAAAAACAAATTTAAAAAATCTCCACCATTAAACTGAGGTTGGTTAAGGGGAAGAGTGGCAGATGACACCACATACAGGAATAATTCTAGACTGATCAGAAATGAATAAGGGAATGTTTAGCAAGTCGTTAGGTTCATGTGGATAAATGGCAACACAGGCCGATAAAAACAAAAGCATCACAAATCTTATTACTTTGGTAAAACCAAAAGGTCTGAGGATATAGCTCACAATGTATTTAAATAAAAGCCAAATTGTGGATACTCATCCATGTGATATTCCAGTTGGAAGGATGTCCAATGAAAACAAAACAAAACACTTGTTATTTATAAAAATAAATAGGCTGGGCGTTTTAAAGGCTCACACCTGTAATCCCAGAACTTTGGGAGGCTGAGGCAGGCGGATCACGAGGTCAGCAGATCGAGACCATCTGCCTAACATGGTGAAACCCCGTCTCTACTAAAAACACAAAACATTAGCTGGGCGTGGTGGCATGCGCCTGTAATCCCACCTACTTGGGAGGCTGAGGCAAGAAAATCACTTGAACCCGGGAGGTAGAGGTTGCAGTGAGCCGAGATCGCGCCATTGCACTCCAGCCTGGGTGACACAGCAAGACTCCATCTCAAAAACAAAAACAAAAAAAAAAATAAAAAACAAAGGAAGTTAGTCTTCCTTTATAATTAGAAAACTTGTGGAATGCCTACATCTTGAAGTAGGGCCAGAAGTTCTAAAGAAATGCTACATATTTCTTTCAGGAAAATACAAACCTAGGCATCTGATAGTCTTACTACGGCATACGGAAAGACATTATTTAAGTGGCATACTAACTGATGTGATGTTGAGAGTGCCACAAACATCTAAGACAGACTGGAAGGGCCATGTGCTTGGTCTTTTCCTTTGGGCCCTGAATAATAAAGTGAGGAGACCATGAAGTACTTGCAAAGGCACTGAACTTTTACTCCATAAACAACAATGCAAATTGAGTCCCTAGAAATAGTCTAAGAAAAGAAAATTACAATTGGTCAAGCTGCAGAGGCAAGAGATGATGAAGCCCACACATCGAAGTATAGTCTACCAGCAAGTAAAAATACAAAAAAAGATTCTGAGTTTAGCAAGTAGCAAGAGGATTCCAATTTGTATTCATTGCTTCTCTGTAGTCATTTTAAGGGCACGGAAAAAGACTGTGGTCAAAAAAAAGAACTGTGTATTACTAATGTAACTGGTTAAATGCGAGGGTCAACTGCAGTGCATATTTATAAAGAAAAAAGGCTGGCAATCTAAGGAAACAGGCTGTGCATGGGAAGTAGGAGAGAAGTGAAGAACAGAGACTTACCTGTGCTATATTTTTGTTCAGAAGATAGACACCATAATCAAACTGCAACTTCTCCCCTCCTTTTGGATACAGTGGAAACCTAAGAAAGGTAAAGAAGGATCAGATATTTTCAAAAGCTGAGTAAATACAACCTCCAAGTTGTCAACAGAGGCTGAAGTTTCTTAGATACAGCATAAACATCTGAATTGGACTAAGTCACCTAGCTATAGTCATTGCAATCTACTGACATCTTCACAATATTAATTAAGTCAGAATAACGGCTGCTTTCTTTCAAAAGAAAAAGTGAACAGGTCACAGAACAAGGAACTAATGTTTAAGAAAGTGACCAACCCACCCCAAGGAGTTGAGGCCACTGGTTCCTATTTACATATCATAAACTTGCCACCTTAGCTAAGATTAAGATCCCAGAAATTTTTCCCTCTAATATCTTGGACCTGACATCTCAACTTCTACTAAATGGGAGAGGAAGATTAAGAAGGAAAAAAAATCAGACTTAGAAGCAATATATAAGATTTCTGTTTCTTTTAAGGTGACCAGTGAAATCAACAGTGCCAATATGAGCCAAAATTCATTAAAATATTCATTCACATTTACAGGGATGGCTATTTGGATGCAACTTCTCTAAGGCAATGTGCTCATGCCATAAGGCTCTCATACATGAATTTCCATTTTAACCTGCCTCACTGGAGCAACAAAGGCATGCGATCTGGATCTTCATAAAGATAATGAGTTATTTTAGAGAGTAACTCCCCTCACTATTCCCCTTCTTTACACCTGCAAATGAAGAAAAGTTTAGAGCATACCTATAGTCTAGTCATTGTTTTCTGATTCTTAAGATCAAGCAAAAGTTTTAGCATCTGATACAGATTTCTTTACAAACAGATCAATTATTACTTAGGGTCAAGAAGAAAACTTCATCTTCCTTACTTCTGCGATATACAATTATTCTCAAGAATAAAATAATCTTATTGAAATGAATGGCAGGTGACAATTACTAGTCTTAATTTCAATTGTCTTTTAATTGCCTGAGGAAAAGATACATTCCATAAAGCCTAGAGGATATTATTTTCTAGAGAAAATAAAATAAAGGAAATAGAATTTAAGGGCTTTATATTAAATTCTCAGGAGTTGCTGGCTACATAGTATCCAAAGGTAAATTTGTTACACTATAAAATTATAGGCACTGGGGACTGAGCAAGGTCATGAACTGTATTTATTCTCTACTAAAGGAACACCAAATGCTTCACACACCCATCAAGAAGACAGAGCTTCATATTTAATTGAAACAGTAAAAAATAAACTAGGACATGTGGTTTGGCCTCAAATTGAGATGCATAAAAATGACAGCATAGCAAATTCAGGATAAGCAAAGTGCAACACCAGGCTGTTGCAAGACGTCTGGGAATCATTCAAATTCAGATGGGGTAGCCTGCAAAGAAATGACATATTTGCAAATACCCAACAGGGGCACTTTAGAGAAAATCTACTACAGTCCTAAACCTCTGTGCTGTCTAGCTGTTATTCTATAAGCTTCAAATGTAGACTATCTGAACAGCTCTCCAAACCCATAGCTATCTCTATTTTCAAGGTATAAATCTAGAAACTGTTTCGTATGTTAGAAGAGTAAATTGAGATCAGCATACATTGAAAACCAAGCTTCAACATTCCTAAAAAATTGATTTCACAACATTTGACTTTATTATGACTTCAGTGGGACTTATTTATACAAAAAGCCACAAGGTATGGTTCGGATAAGGCAATGCAAAGACAGATCGAATATTAGGACAGAATTTACATTTTATATTGCTTTCAAATTCTTAGGTCACTTGAAGTTGAATAGTATAATAGCTTATAACTATCATGCATTCATCTTACTTTGCAAAAGTACATGTATTTATAGGTCTATCAATCTTGAAAAATACCCATTTTAAAGGGTAAAACCTATTATCGTCAGAACATAAGATACAAATCTTATATTGGAGAATTACATTAGCAAGCTATAGAAGCTTTAGATAAGAACGTGGTCATTAAAGTACAACCAGAAGCAGGTCCATAACACCACAAAGAGGACTCAATAAAGGAGTATTACATTAAATAACTGGAGGATGAACTACATATTTCCTATGAAGATTCAATACAATTTATTATTATATTCAATTAAAATGGCTAATATTATTTTCAAATTAAATTAAATTTCCACATTGAAAATTCGCCGACTCTACTGTCTTCAAATGGCCTTATTTGAACCATACCTTGTAGCTCTTTCTATAAATAGTAGAAAAATCAAGGAATTAGAAAGCAATAAATAGATTACGTGTGTGACAGAATTCCATCTGAGCCTTACTGTCACTGTAACTAACAACAGGTGGTGAAGAGGTTAGTGGGGAGAACTGCAGACCTCCAATCTTAATTATCAGAGCCCACCTTTATCTACTGTAAATACTCGTATCATTGTGAACTATCAAACTGGCTTAGGTCAGTTTGCAACCCTTTCTTTTTCCAGTCTGTCTCAGATTGTAAATTTACACTCACTGTGTGATTACTTGGTTCATGTGTGTCTCCCTTATGATACTGTAGGCTCCAAGAGGGCAGAAATTTTATTTTCTTCCTCTTTGCCTCTCTGTCAAGTGTCTAAGCACTGCTACTAGCAGAACGCAATAAATATTTGTTGAATTTTTTTTAAAGAAGATTATTTGTGAAAAATATTTGGAACTCTTTAGTACAGAACAGTTTCAATATGAGTTAAGAATTATGCGATGACTACCAAAAAGGCTAATGCGATCCCAGGCTGCGGTAACAGAAGCAGAGCAGCTCAGCTGGGGAACGTGATAGTGATAACTACTTTGTACTAGGTTAGACTGTACCGAGAGACCTATGTTCAGTTCTGGGAGTGAAAGTATTTTACAAATAGACAGAAGAACACCCATATCCTTACTTAAAGGTTATGTTTCTAGAGAACGTTTATAACAATCTCATTTAACTATATAAAGCATGCAGTGAAACAATGAAGTAGTCAGTATTATTGTTATTTAAAATAAACTGATTTGGCTTGGTCACCTAAGTAGGAAGTGGAAGAGACATGGCTTCAGTATTAGGTCTTCAATAATAAATCCAGTATTCTCTCTACTGCCTCTGAATGCTTTAGAGAAGCAAACCCAGGATGATTAGGGGAACAGAAGTCAGTATTGAGAGAAATTGTTGAAGGAACCAGAGGTGTTTGTCCTGGAGGATAGCAGTCTCAGGGACAACAAATGAAGGACTTTCAGAGAGAAAAAGAATTCGTTGTTTTCTGCATGGCTTCAAGCAGGGAGAACCAAAGTGAATGGTATATGCGTTACAGGAGATTGATTTCACTACAAAGTTATTCAAAATCCTAAAGATCTTGGTTACAGGCAGCCAAGTAGAGAAGGGCGACAAACACAAACAATGGACATGTATTCAGTGGATGTAGCGGGTTACACGGCGGCCTCCAAAAAGATATGCCCATATTCTAATCCTTGGGACCTAAGTTAACTTATTTGATGAAAAGATCTAAAATAGTTAAGGATCTTGAGTTGAGATCATTTTTTATTATTCAGGTGGGCCCTCAATCTAGTAAGTATCGTAATAAGGAAACACAGAGGTGAGACAAAGGGAAAAGAGGTTGTGTGGAGATGGAGGCAGAGCTTAGTTATGCAGCCACAAGCCGGGCAATGCCTGGAGCCACCAGAAGCTGGAAAGGATAAAGAAAGGAGTGTGGCCCTGATGACACTTTGATTTTGGACTTCTGGCCTCCAGAACTGTGTGAGGCAAATTTCTGCTGTTTATCTCATCAAGTTTCTGGTAACTTACAGTAGCTTGAGAGACTAGCACAGGAGGAATCAAATACTGGATGATCCACTGGACTCAATGAGGTATAGTATCTCCTCCAACTCCAAGATGTTATAATTCTCAATATGTGAAACTAAACATACTGAATATAATTTTGAGTCCGGAATTGGTGGGTTCTTGGTCTCACTAACTTCAAGAATGAAGCCGCGGACCCTCGCGGTGAGTGTTACAGTTCTTAATGGCGGTGTGTCCGGAGTTTGTTCCTTCTGATGTTCGGATGTGTTGGGAGTTTCTTCCTTCTGGTGGGGTTCGTGGTCTCGCTGGCTCAGGTGTGAAGCTGGGACCTCCGCAGTGAGTGTTACAGCTCTTAAGGTGGCGCGTCTGGAGTTGTTCGTTCCTCCCGGTGGGTTCGTGGTCTCGCTGGCTTCAGGAGTGAAGCTGCAGACCTTCGCGGTGAGTGTTACAGCTCATAAACGCAGTGTGGACCCAAAGAGCGAGCAGCAGCAAGATTTATTGCAAAGAACGAAACAACAAAGCTTCCACAGAGTGGAAGGGGACCCCAGCGGGTTGCCACTGCTGGTGCCTGCAGCCTGCATTTATTCTATCTGGCCCCACCCACATCCTGCTGATTGGTTCATTTTACAGACAGCCGAGTGGTCTGCTTTGACAGGGCGCTGATTGGCGCGTTTACAATCCCTGAGCTAGACACAAAGGTTCTCCACCTCCCCACTAGATGAGCTAGATACAGAGTGTCAACACAAAGGTTCTCCAAGTCCCCACCAGAGTAGCTAGATACAGAGTGTGGACTGGTGCATTCACAAACCCTGAGCTAGACACAGGGTGCTGATTGGTGTGTTTACAAACCTTGAGCTAGATACAGAGTGCCGACTGGTGTATTTACAATCCCTTAGCTAGACATAAAGGTTCTCCAAGTCCCCACCAGACTCAGGAGCCCAGCTGGCTTCACCCAGTAGATCCCGCACCAGGGCCGCAGGTGGAGCTGCCTGCCAGTCCCGCACCATGTGCCCGCACTCCTCAGCCCTTGGGTGGTCGATGGCACTGGGCGCCATGGAGCAAGGGACAGTGCTCGTCGGGGAGGCTTGGGCCACACAGGATCCCACGGAGGAGGGGGAGGCTCAGGCATGGCGGGCTGCAGGTCCCAAGCCCTGCCCCACGGGGAGGCAGCTGAGGCCTGGCGAGAAATCGAGTGCAGCGCCGGTGTGCTGGCACTGCTGGGGGACCCAGCACACCCTCGGCAGCCACTGGCCCAGGTGCTAAGCCCCTCACTGCCTGGGGCCAGCAGGGCCGGCCGGCCACTCCGAGTGCGGGGCCGCCAAACCCACGCCCACCCGGAACTCCAGCTGGCCCGCAAGCGCCGTGCTGCAGCCCTGGTTCCCGCTCGCGCCTCTCCCTCCACACCTCCCTGCAAGCTGAAGGAGCCGGCTCCGGCCTTGGCCAGCCCAGAAAGGGGCTCCCACAGTGCAGCGGTGGGCTGAAGGGCTCCTCAAGTGCCGCCAAAGTGGGAGCCCAGGCAGAGGAGGCGCCGAGAGCGAGTGAGGGCTGTGAGGGCTGCCAGCACGCTGTCACCCCTCAATTTCATTTTTTTCTTCAGGAACCAAGAAAGATTTGAGACTCTAACGCCAAAGAGTCATCATGATAGGTAGCAGGTAAGGTTGCAAAGTAGACCGACTGAAATCTGGTAAGTAAAGTACCAAAAAAAGAAATTCCTATGTACAGGCTGAGTCTGAGCAGGATTTTTCTTTTTTACTAATTCACATATATATCATATACACACCTACAGAGACGCAACACATGAAAAATAGATCACACACAACTTGAAAAAAACTGTGAAAAGAAACTGATTTTCAAACTTGAAATATTTATAAAAGATACACTATTATAAACACTACCCTCTCCCCACCAACCCAGACATTTCTACAAAGGACTCCAAGCTGCTAATAGTTTCTTGCCTTCACCTTCAGAGCCTCACATCCAGATTTAGTTATTTGATGGCAACTGGGGATGAGGACATGGCTATAGTTAATTCAAATTTTTAAATCATACATATTAAGATTACTTCTGCCATTTGTATTTATAGAAAATGTGACAACATGGACTCAATATATTCTGAGGCAATGACTTTACCTCAAACTCGGTATACTTTCTCCTGTCCAGACTAGTTTGCCATTACAACTTTTCTCTATCAATTACTTGGACTTAGAGTGGCATTCAACTTTACCCACCTGATTTGCCTTTTACATATGCAGTGCTTCACCAAGCTGACAAATCATTTCCCCTCTGTAACATTCTCCATTCCTGCTGCCACTCTGGATAATTCTTTGTTGTGGGGTGCTGTCCTATATACTACAGGATGTTTAGAAAGGTCAGCATCTCTATCCTCTACTCACTAAAAGCCAATAGCACTCGACTCCCAGCTGTGATAACCAAAAATGTCTCTAGACATCACCCAATGTTGCCTGGGTGGGTGGGGAAAGGAGTTCAAACTGCCTCCAGTTGAGAATCATTGGTCCAAGCTCTTATCAATTTGCTTACTACCTAGCCAGAATCCTTAATGCCAGTTCATTCTCCATATCACTGTCAGATTGATTTTAGGAAGCCCAGTAGGTTTCTAAAAACTGAATTACAACAGAAAAGACATAGTTTTTCTAGTCTCAGCTCCATTACATACTTAGTTGTTATATGAACTTGGGTAAATCATAACTAGTTTAATGCTAAGTTCTTAAGCTGTAAAGTGGAGAAACTATCATCTTTCCTGCCTTCTTCACAAGTATCTTGTGAGGATACAACACCACAAGATTGAGAAAGTACATTGCAACTGTAAAGCATGACACAAATATAAGTTATTATTTTCTTTTAAGTAAGACCTCTTATCATGTCACTTCTCAGCCCTGCTTCATAATCAGTTATTGTTTTAAATTTCAACTCCTCTGCCTACCTTTCGAGGCCTAAGTGATCTGACCCATCTGCCCAATTTATCTGTCACCTTTTGCTCAAGAGGTTTCCTCACAGTGTCACAAACACATCAAGTTCACTTTTCTTTCTCTGCCTTTACTTACTTCTCGAAAGTGTCCATCTTTCTTGCTTTCCTATCTAAATACTATTCCATCCTTTATGAGATCTAGTTCAAGTTGTCACATTCCTTTTTAAATTGCCCTTGACCACTCCAGGACTCAATGATTCTCCTTTGACCTTCCTGTTGCCCATTTAATGCCTAGAGATTGATTGGTAGTTGTTTCCATATTCATTTATCTCATGCTCTGGTGGTAGTGCATTAATTTTCCCACATTTCATGATTCACATTCACATGTGCATAATTCTTGTTCTTGCTGCCTCATGCTTTGACAGCTATATCACATTTAAAGAAGTGACCAAAATTAAATCAGGGTATCTGCCAAAGACAATAATTTTTTTTTTTTTTTTTTTTTTTTTTTTTGAGATAGGGTCTTGCTCTGTCTCCCAGGCTGGAGTGCAGTGGCATGATCATGACTCACTGCAGCCTCTGACCTCCCGGGCACAAGGGATACTCCTGCCTCAGTCTCCCAGGTAGCTGGGACTGCAGGTGTGCACCACCACACCTGGCTAACTTTTTGCACGGGAGGATAGAGACAAGGTCTCACTATGTTGCCCGGGCTGGTCTTGAACTCCTGGGCTCAAGCAATCCTCCCACTTCAGCCTCCCAAAGTGTTAAGATTACAGGCATGAGTGACCATGCCCGGACCTAAAACTCATTTTAAAAGATGTTTTTCAATGTTTATTTTCCCAAAGTCCCCCCTACAACAACTATAGTAAATTGTGAATTAACTCTGGTATGCTTAGGGGTTCAGAAGTTGGGATAGATTATAACATGAATACCTACTGGGCTCCTCCTGTGGAATACCAGTCTGTATAACTGGTGGGATGACCTACTATCAGGAGCAACCAATTCTTGGTTGGCTATGATAAGTGTTAAGGCTACATGCACTTCAAAGAAGCAATTAACAAAACAACAACAACAAAAAAAACCACACGAGCCTCATTCAAGTCCTCCAGGGCGACAATAACAACAACAACAACAAAAACCTGTGAAAAAAATGTTAATGTAAAATGCCAGCAGCATGCAAGCTGCCCCTATTTTTCCCCCATGATCAAGTAAGGGAAGTGACCAAAAGCTATAGACCCATACTAAATTATTATGGCCAAAGTAAAGCACCTGGTAGAGTAAAAAGGACTATGTTTTACCCTGCCAAGACTAAAGAGGGAAAAAAAAAAAAAACACCTTGCATTTTTCTGCTACATTGTATAGTGTCACTGAAGTTTTAACTGTTGATGGTAATGCTGTGAAAGCATAAGGCAGGCCATAGGCACGTGAGATGGAAATGGCTGGCTGTGGGGGGTTACACTGGGGACTGAAAATATTTCAGCATCTGTTTCCATGTTAAAAAGTTACATTTATTAACCAGTCCAAAATGTACTCTTTAAAAAATAAGCCATTTAAAAATAATATTTCTGTTTCCATTTATCATTTAATATTTTAACTGTATTCAAATCTATTTTTTAAGTTCCCATTTTTCTTTGGATTAATAACTTTACACTAAGGGCCATTTAACCTTCCCCCATAAGTGATATCTCATTTTAAACATCATAATCAATTTAAAGTAACACAGAAAGTAACAGATATCCATTGGTTCGGGCTAAAGTTATAATCTATGAAAAGCATGATTAACAATGGACATTTTCCCCCTCTTTCCCATAGCCAACTGATCCTTAAAAAATCAAATATGATTGTGGCACCCAGTCTCCTACTTAGAACCATCAAAAGATTTTCCACTGCACTTGAAATAAAATTTAAACCACACAGGGTAGCCCACAGGGCCTTACGTGGCTAAAGCCACTGCTACCTCATGTCATTCTCCTTGGCACTCACTATGCTCAAGTCATGCTGGTTTTCCTTCTGTTCCCTGAACATGCCAAGATTGTTTCCTACTTTGGGACTTTTGAACTTGCTATTCTCTGTTTTTTAAGTGTTTGCTCCTTAAATCTTCCCAGAGCTGACACTTTCTTGTCATTCTAGCCTTTGATCAGAATCACCCTTAGAGAGACCACTGCAGGTCACTCAATCTAAAATCCTTCCTCAGAAAGATTACTGAGGGCAGATTAGACTAAGAGTGGCCAGGGGTACTAATCAATTTTAACATTACACACAAAAAAAGATAACTAGACATAATATGCTTCCAAATGTGATATAAAAGGGAGCATCAGTAACACCTATGAAGTATTCTTGCCAAGAAAACTGAATATGATCAACTAAGTTTTTATCTCCAGTTTATAGGTAACACAGGGGAAAGATAAACATGTTAATACAATCAGCAAAATTCAAAATGTGAGGAACTTTACAGGGATCTGCAGAGTAAGTTTAACTTATACAACAAGGAAAAAAATGCAAGGAAAAATAAAGAAGGAGAGAACCTTCAGATTAAAAGAGACCTAAGATGTGGAGCAACCAGAACTCTTATATATTGTTGAGTGGGAGTATAAAATGTACATTACGCTCTACAGAAAAAGGTCTGGCAGTTACTTATAAAACTAAACATACACTTATCCTATGATGTAGCAATTCTGTTCCTGCGTATTTACCCAAGAAATATGAAAACATTTGCCCACAAAAATGCCATGTACAAAAATGTTCACAGCAACTTTACTCACAATAGCCAAAAACTGAAAACCACCTAAGTGTTGAGGATGAAAGAACCTACAATAATATGCCAAGTGAAAGAAGCCTTATGTAAAGAAGTTCATACTGCATGCTTACGGTAAAACAATGGTTAAGCAGAGGACTGGGAAAGACAGTGATTCACTAGGAAAAAGAGAGAGGGAAGTTTCAGGGGAGAGTCAATGATCTGTATCTTGACGTGCTGGACTGCACAGATGCCTATGTATTTGATGGAACTCAGAATAGTTCATTTAAGATTTGTATATTTCTGGCCGGGCACAGTGGCTCACGCCTGTAATCCCAGCACTTTGGGAGGCCGAGGTGGGCGGATCACAAGGTCAGGAGATCGAGACCATCCTGGCTAACACAGTGAAACCCCATCTCTACTAAAAATACAAAAAATTAGCCAGGTGTGGTGGCGGGCACCTGTAGTCCCAGCTACTCAGGAGGCTGAGGCAGGGGAATAGCGTGAACCTGGGAGGCGGAGCTTGCAGTGAGCCGAGATCCTGCCACTGGACTCCAGCCTGGGTGACAGAGTGAGACTCCGTCTCAAAAAAAAAGGTTTGTATATTTCATTATATATAAATTTTACCTCAAAAGAAAAAAGAACCATAAACAAATACTGAGCTCTGGTTAATCATATGCATGATGAAGCATTGAGGGGAAGTCTACTGATATCTGAAACTTACTTTAAGATTCACGGAAATAAATAGGTTGATATAATAGATAAACAGATAGATAAATGGAAAGATACAATAACACAGGTACAGCAAATGTAACCGCAGAATCTAGGTGGTGGGTGTATGGGTGTTCACTACAAGATTCTTTCAACTTTTCTGTATGTTTAGAAATTTTCATAATAAAATCTTGGGATACAACATAAATAAACAAACAAAAGGTTTAGCTAATAGTAAATAATAAGAGAAAAACAGGCTGGTGCGGTGGCTCATGCCTGTAATCTCAGCACTTTGGGGGACCAAGGCAGGTGGATCCTTTGAGCCCAGGAGTTTGAGACCAGCTTGGGTAGTATGGCAAAATCCTGTCTCTACTAAAAATACAAAAATTAGCCAGGCATGATGGTGTATGCCTGTAATCCCAGCTACTTGGGAGGCTGAGGTGGGCGGATCACTTGAGCCCAGGAGATGAAGGTTGCAGTGAGCTGAGATCACACCACTGCACTCCAGTCTGAGTGACAGGATTAATCGTAGGCAGCTTCCTATAGGTGGAAAATTTAAAACTAGTTTTGAAGAAAGTAAAGGTCAGAAATTTGAAAGAGAGAAGATGAAAGAGCATTTGATATTAGAGTAAAAGAACTGATTCAATCAATAAATGATTTACTTACTTTATACCAAAGACTCTAATGAGCACTGGACAAATAAAGCAAATACTATTCTTCATTCACTTGTTTAGCAATAGTTACTGCATCAACACCTTGTGGTAGGCACTCTTCTAGGTGCTGAGCTAACACAGTGAACAAAATGACAAAAAAAATTCCTGTCTTCATGAAGCTTACACTTCAGTGAGAGAGACATGACAAATAAGAGGAGGTTCACTGAGAAGATTACACTTGAACAAAAACCTGAAGGAAGTGAGAGAAAGTCTTGAAGCTATCTGGGGAAGAGTGTTCCAGGCAGGTGAAACGAAAAGTGCAAAGGCCTTGAGACAGGAATGCCTGGTATAGTCACATTCAAGGAAGTGAAGGCAGACCAGGGTGCCTGGAGCAGAGTAAGGGAAAAAGGACCAGGAGATGAGGTCAGCAAAGGAATCGGTTTACATCATGCAGGGTCCTGGAGGTCACAGCAAGGACTTCAGTTTTTACTCTGAATGACAGGAGAAGCACTGGAGGGTTTAACGGCTGCTCTGTGAGGATAAACTGCAGGGGAGCAAGAAAAGAAACAAGGGGAGGCTACTGCAAAAATTTAGGCAAGAGAAGACAGTGGTTTGAGCCAAGATGGTGGCTGTGGAGGTGGTGAGAAGTGGTTGGATTCTCTCATTTTGAAGACAGAGCCAACATGATCTGGTGACAGATCTTCTATGAGGTGTGAGAGGAAGAGGAGTCAAGGATGACTTCAAAGTTTTGGACCTAAGCAACTGACAGAATGGAATTGCCATCTTTTTATAAAATTACGGGTGAAATTAAACAGCTAGGAGCTAGGGTGAAAAAAAGAGTGTGAGGGGTGAAGTGCCATAAGATTAGGCTGCTAAGATCAGCAGGTACCAGACTATGCAAGGGTTTACAAACCACAAGAAAACCAAACCTATACTGTATCCTTAAGGAAAATGAGAGGATAATAACTTTTTTTTTTTTTTTTTTTTTTTTTTGAGATGGAGTCTTGCTCTGTCACCAGGCTGGAGTGCAGTGGCGCAACCTCGGCTCACTGCAACCTCCGCTTCCCAGGTTCAAATGATTCCCCTGCCTCAGCCTCCCGAGTAGCTGGGATTACAGGCGCACGCCACCATGTGTGGCTAATTTTTTGTATTTTAGTAGAGACGGGGTTTCACCATGTTGGCCAGGCTGGTCTCGATCTCCTGACCTCATGATCCGCCTGCTTCGGCCTCCCAAAGTTCTGGGATTACAGGCGTGAGCCACCGTGCCCAGCTGGGAGGATAATAACTTTTTAAAGCATGGGTGTAATAGGATGGGGTTTATGTTTTTTAAAGACCAGACTGGCTACAGTGTGGTAAATAAAGGGGAACAGGACCTGGATAGGAGGTTATTGCAAAATCCAGGCCAGAAATAACAGTTTTGGTTAGGGTTCCAGAAGTAGAGAGGAAGATATGTGAATAGATTTGTGGGAAGAACTGAAAGAATTTTGTGATGGATTGATTGTTACAAAATGGTAAAGAGGGGAGGAGTCAAAGATGACCCTTTCGTTTCTCAATTGAGAAATGAGGCAGATGGCAGTATCTGTGAATTGTGATAGGAAACACGGGAGAAGGAGCAGGTGCATATTTATTTGTGTGTGTGTGTGTGTGTGTGTGTGTGTGTGTGTGTGTGTGTGTGTTTTGAGACAGAGTCTCACTCTGTTGCCCAGGCTGGCGTGCAGTGATCTGGGCTCACTGCAACCTCTGCCTCCTGGGTTGGGGCAATTCTCCTGCCTCAGCCTCCTGAGTAGCTGGGATTACAGGTGTACACCACCATACCCAGCTAATTTTTGTATTTTTAGTAGAGATGGGGTTTCGCCATGTTGGCGAGGCTGGTCTTGAACTCCTGACCTTCGGTGATTCACCCACTTTGGCCTCCCAAAGTGCTGGGATTACAGGCGTGAGCCACAGTACCTGGCTATATATTTATTATATATAAATATAATACACTTATATACTATATATTTATACCTATATACTCTATAGTATATAGATACTCTATAATATAAACAAAGTATATTTATTATATATAAATGAAATGAGGTGACAAAATTTGGGCTGAAAATATCGAATAGGGAATTATAAACATTTTAGATGGAAACCGAAGCCATAGGTATGAATGAGATGGCCTAAAGAAATGGTATACAAGAGAACCACTTCAGAGCCTTGAGAATATGAACGAAGGATGGGGAGAAGGAGCCAGAAAAGGACTGGTTAAAAGATATGAGGAAAACCAAGAAGTATCTCACCAGAAAAGCTCAGACAAACTGCTAATGTAAGAAGGACGATATCAACAGTTAAGTGCTGCAGATAGGTCAAGCGAATCTCAAAATTAAACGTCTACTGGATTGACTCTGTGGGTTCACTGGTAGGTAGTGCTGATAATATGGTAAATGAAAGTTTAACTGAAGTAGCAGGGGATGAAGGCCGACTGGTATGAGTTCAGCAGTGGCTAGAGGTAAGGAAATGAAGCTGGTGGGAAGCCTGGCATACAGAGAGGGGAGCTCAGCAGCTGCAGGGATGTGGTGAGGCACAGCAGGAAACATGTCCCAAGGTGAAAGAGGATAGCTTCCTTACCACACAGGTGAGAGTACAGAAGGGTCTGCCTTAGACAGCAGGTGAGACAAGGGCAACTCTTTCATCATAACCGGGGGGATGAAGGAAAATGACCACTGTGGATGCTGTTTATTCATTCAACAAATTTTCAAAGAGCTCATACTATGTGCCAGGTATGGTGTTAGGTGGTAGGGATATAAGGCTGGGCAAACACAAACATGAGGTTAGAGTCCAGTGGGTTAGACAGATAGTGCTCATATAATCAGCCTAATAAATGAGATGGGTAGGTGCTAAAGGAAGAAATGTTCTGGTTAGAGGAAGCAGCTTGTGTAAAGGCCCTGTGGAAGGAGGAGACGTGCTGCTTCAAGGATTGGCAAGAAGGCCAACAGAACTGGACTGAAGGAGGGATGGCAAGGGACGACTTTGAAGTTGCATAGGAAGGTATCTGACAGATTAGGTAGGGCCCTCTACACACACCACGCCAGACCATGGGCTGATCTCTATCCTAAAAGTCCTCATGGAAGAACAAAAAGAGGAGTGATTGTTTTTTCCTCCTTCTTTGGGGGAAGAAAAAAGAGAGAAAATATGAGACGTATGTGCCAACCAAAAGAGGTTAAATTCGATATAACAGGAAATAAAATATCACCCCAAAGTTTTTAAAGGAGAAATCATGTAATGAGAAGATTTACATCAGAATATTCTCTTTGCCAATATTATATACAATATTTTAGACAGAGCTATACTAAAAAAAGAATGGAATTTCAGGGAAATTGAATTCCAGGTAATTTTAGTAAGAAGGTTAAAAATAATCCCCTCTCCTTTTTTTTACTTGGTAAGTTGCAGGGCTGTGGAAATTGTTAAAGAACTCAATATCAATTTCCTTATAGAAACCTTCCAGTTTTTCCACACCCTTTTTGTAACTGTTGAAAAACAGTCCACAGGCAAATTTCAGTGAACAGAGTAAAATTAAAGGATGGAAACCATGTCTTTTTTTAATAGTCAATTTTGTAACATAAAAATTCTGCCAAGCAAATCAAAATCACATTCCACAACATTAACAGCCATCCTGCATTTGCCTGGATTTAACAGCACCTGTTTCCCACAAAAATCTGTAAATGTTAAGAAAAAAAAAACACCAAATCCACAATTAAGCATGCAAGGTGCATAAATACTTGGTAATGCCAGAAGATATTTCCATCTGGAACATAAATTTGGAAGAAAACCTATTCACCACTTAAAATATCTAAAGACAACACTTCACAATGTGTGCATATAATATTGATTTGCTTAAACGTATCAGGACACCTAATTCTATATTGTCTATAAATCGCTTCCTTATACAGTGCTGATAACAGGTACTCAATCCTTTATATAAAAATTGTTTATTTAATTTTTGTGCTGATACCTATTTTGAGATGAGAAGAGGAGAAAGGCAAAAGGGCTATTTAGGTACAATAAGTTAAGGCTTTGAAGTCAGAGGGGCAGAACTTTGTTATTTACTTGTGGTATGAACTAGAACATGCTACTCTGAAATTGTTTCCAAAACTCTAAAATAGGTTTAATAATAGCAATCTTTAAGGATTGCTGTGAAAATTAAACAAGAAAATCTACGACTCAACCTCAAATCTACATAACAAAATGCATTTAAAAAAAATCTATGACCCAGCACAGTTAGTAGGATACAGCAGGCATTCAATTATTATTATTACCTTTCTTAACGGTATGCTTGATTTCCCTTTTCTTTTCCTCCACTCCTATCTGTAAGTGTCTCAAGAGAGACAGCATATTTTATTCATTTTGTTGCCTTCTGAAATCAAAAAGCATTCTTATGCACCTGGCACTTTCTACTCAATATTTTAGCTGTTTATACAAATGTCTTACTTCCTGAATTAAAACGCAATTTCCTTGAGGACATGGGTGTTAAGCTCAGATTCTTATTGAAAGTGGGTATTCAACAAATATCTGCAAATGAATGATTAAACAAATGAATATATTGAGTAAATACTGAAGGAGAACTAAGTAACATATAGCTCTGTGAATTAAAAAACAAAACAAAACACAGGAATCAATATGGAAGATTTCAAGATTCAGGTATGTTCTTATTACTCTTTCTTTCTTGGTTTTAATATACCTAGACAACCAACTCTTATTTTTAGAAAGTGCTTTGAGTTCTGCTCAAAAGAAAAATTATTTGGTTGAGAGAAGATCCTAAATTACACAATGGTGTTTGCCACAGATTAATAGCAGGTAGAGCCCTCTACCATTAGAGCAAACGCCAGTGAGTACTAATAAAATGACAGCAATAACAATGATGTTGATGCTGGATTGCATTTATGGAATATTATTAAGCAGCAGGTATTGTACTTATTATACTTTATCTATACAATCCTAGCAATTGTCCTGCAGGCACTATTAATTTAGTGCCCATGGTCACATAGCGTTTCCTAACACTCCACAACAGCCACCCATCTCCAATTCACTTCACCCCTGCCCCAAGTTTGAATCAGTTATCTCTCCCCATGTGTCTTCACGAACCCTGTACAATCCCTAACAGGGTACCTTTGACACTGTATTGTAGTTGCTTGTTTATTCCTTGAATCTTCCAAAGGAATGTGAACTATGAGCCGAAGTCCTTACTGATGCTGTAACCCAGTTCCAAGAGCCCTGGGTCTGGAACACATTTATTTGTGGAATGGAGGGAGGGGTGAATGTATGGGTGAAGTAGAAGTGGCGGAGCTACTTCCAACCCATGCCTGTCTGACTTCTAAGCCTCTGCTTTTTATTCTATTCCATGCTCTCCATCAAGTAATAACCCCATTTTGTAAAGCTGTATTATTTATAAATTTCATTTCATTCAAGATTTCTATTAAAAACTAAGGGATTTCTTCTCCCCACAAATCAGATGTTCATATGCCAAATCACTGCCAAATTTACCAAGTGATTTGATAAGCTGGCACTCTGAAAACCATCAAATCTACATTTTATGTTTAAAGTCAAAAAGGCAAAGATTGTCAATACCAATAACTGTAGATCTCATTCATGTAACTTCCATAGTCCTATTAACAATATTATATACATTATTGCTTTTGGGGCTTAAATAAGTGTGGGTAGAATATTTGGAAAGTTTTTGAAAAATCCACTGTCATGCTCAGGGTCAGGTTCCAGCCCCAGCTGAGGGCTGAGCGGAGTGGGTGGATGTGGGGCAGGGAGCTGGAAGAACACTCAAGAGACAGCAGGTAGATGAGACATGGCTTTATTCAGCAGCCCCTTCACAGGGTCAGTGTTACATTTATACACTACACAAACAATAGCGGCTGAGAGCCAGGTGGGGAGCTTCTCTATGCTGTGTCTACATGGCTATGATTATATAAGATATGATACTGTGTGCTTGCGCCCCAATCCCGCTGAGTCACGTAGGCTGTTTACCTCGGCTTATGCCTGCTGCCCTATGCCTGCTTGGCTGCAGCACAGCCATGTTCCTTACATCCACTTAATTCCACTAAATCAACTTTTCAATAATGGTGTGCATAAATCTGTTAAACTACTTAAGTTTTAAAGGCTGATTTTAGATCATCTATCATAAAAAGCCTAAAAACTTTGAGCTTTCTGGATGTCAATGCTCAAAATTACACACATAAGTTAGCTAAAGTCAGTTTTCTAAAGTGAATATGCTGTCTAGGAATTGCATTATATTCAGAATGTATTTGAGAAAGACATATTTCAATGATAAAATTGCAAAAGGAATCACCTCAATTCATCATCTTGCCCAATTTCAGAGCACAAAAAGACAATTTAGAGGCCCCTAAGTCATTTTGTTAAGCATGGACTTCAAAGGAGAAGGAAATTCCAAGGATCACGGATCTGACAGCAACCAATGCAAACATCTAGGTTGTCATAGTCAATCCCCTTTAATTATCAACAAGTTTTTACCATTTCTGACCAGTCATTTGGAGCTGACCTCTGACAAGTACTTACAAGTCATCGAAATCTCATTTTATTTTATAGCCTCATATTTGTTATTGGGCTAATCTTTACCTGTTCTGCATCACACAACAGCTTAAATATTTGAATGGCCCAGCAATAAATTTCCATGGTCCCCCTGGGTCAGTCAGATGTTAGCTGTTAAGTAAAGCTAAAAGGATCTAGGCTTCATAAATTTCCTTCAGGGTCCACATTTGCTCTTACAGGCTAGGCTTTCAAGCCCAAACATCTTTATAGCTATGTGCAGTGATTTATTAACTCCTCCTTGTTTTTATCCAAAAAGATCAATCACATATGTATCAATCAGCCAGTGTGCTGGTGACTGTTTTTTATTGTACATATAACCACCTGCCTTTAATACAAACTTGTGTCTCAAGCTTTTCTAAGTGCTTGCTGGATTTTAACAACCTTCACCTGTTTCTAATTTGGTATAAAACACATGGTTTAGTTCTGCTATTTAGTTCTAAGCCAGCCTTTCCTCTTTTGGACCCAACAATATAAAAGAAAACAAATCCAGGGCACAAAATTCTAAAGTTGGAGGATGTTACACATGTACACACACCATAATGACTTGCCCAGTTACTTCTGAAAAGCATCTTCACAGAGAAATATTTTATAGTTGTGAAACAATTATACTTCTTTGAAAAAATTAGATGTGTCCTATATTACTCTTGAGGGTTCTAAAAATTACGTTCCAACTGTGAAAATGACAGTTTAATCTTAGTGCCTCAAAAAAGATAACAGCTATACCTAGTAGCCTATGAGGTCAGGAAAGAGAGTTCCTATCTTTATATTCGGGAATCTACATCTGGCCAGGTGAAACCAATATTTTCTTTTCCCTTCCCTTGTCCTTCTCTAAATTAGACCAAAAGTTTAAGAGGCAGGGTGCCAGTAGGGAGAGAACCACAATATAACTCAGCATGGTAAAGTCAATACTAAAATTAAGAGTGTCTGGGTGATAGGGCAGGGAGGAGAAAATCCTCAGGAAGAAATGACTAATATAAATGTCTAGGAGAGGCAGAGAAGTCAAAACAGCCTCCCACAGCTCCACCAGACTGCTTTCCTAAACACATCTCCTTTTCCAGTGATGGTGGGATTGGACAACACTGGCCACAGCTGGCACTGAACCTCCTCTTCAGATTGCTCCCACCCTTCAGGGCCCAGTGCAAATGTTCTATCCTCTCTGAAGCCTTCCCCTAGTCCCAAAAGAAGTGAGGTGCTTCTATGAGATATCAGTATTTATTCATCATTTGGGAGCAGGTAATCACATTAGGCTTTGTTTTACAATCATGTTTACATGTCTGTCTCTTGTACAATGGTCTAACAGAGCAGGTATTGAATAAATGTTCACTGAATTGTATTGTTAGTTTGCAAAGACTTTGTACAAATGAAGCCACCAAAAGCACACTTAAAAATCAATGTTTTTTTTTATCAAAATAAAACATATACATGGTTGAAAAAACAAAATTGTTCTACGAGCCTGATACTAAAAACATTAGTTTACATGTTTATTAGTTAAAATACCCTAGAGCTTTATCTCCATTCCTAGACCTCCAAGCTTATTATTCTCATCACTTTAGGCTGCTTTTTCCCCCTGGTATTTTCCCTCTATGTTTCTAATTAATATCCTTTTATTCCTGTTTCTCGACCCTATGGCTTTAAAAATGATCTACTGACAATATACCGGGGAAGATGAGGATATAGCTCTCTTACACACTGCTTCCCCACCTCTTCCAAAATACCTACACTTCCCCTTCCTCCAATCCATTCACTAGGGTCAACATCATAATTTTTGGTTAAATCAGTATGCAACATTACAGTATTATAACCATGTTATTTTTTTGAGCAGAGCCATATAATGTATCATATTTTAATTCTTTTAAACTTGGTTTTCCCTGGAGTTAATAACCACCTAGTTTTTTCATTTGCTAAATTTACGTACCTCTCACTAATTTATTCCCAGAACCCCTGGAAGCAATGAAAATTCCCTCTTGCTATGGTTAAATCCTCTTTCAGTTTCACTCTTTCTTGGTGCCTTCGATCTCTTGCTCCATTGGCCAGTGCGGGAGCTGATCATCTATGTTTTCCCTTCACCCTGAGATCCCTCCTTTTCCATGAATAATGTTTTCTTCTTACTTGGTTTATTCCTTTATATTAATAGAGCACATCTTCCAGAAGTTTCCTAGGAAAGGTGCATAGGACTTTCATGCCTGAAAAGTCTTTTTTCTACCCTTTTATTTGACTGATAGCTTGATGTAAATATAGGTTATAGAAATAATTTTCCCTCAGTACTTTGAAGGATTGTTCCATTGCTTTCTAACTTTCAGTGCTGCCTTTGAGGAGTCGGATATTATGACTCCTATTCCTTTGTATGTATTTTTTTTTCTCTGCAAGCTTTTAGAATCTTCACTTTACCTCTAGAATTCCATAATTTCACAGTGATGTACCTTAGTGTGGGCTTTTAAAATGTTATTGTGCTAGGCACTCACTGGGCTCGACTCTTTCCATTTGAAATCAAGTATTTTAATTATTAGAATTTTCTTGCATTATTATTTATTGGATAACTTCCTACCTTCCTTTTTCTGTTTCTTTTTTGTACTCACTGCTATCTGGATTGTTGGATCATCAAATATTTGAGGAAATCCTCTAATTTCTTATCTTTTCTTTCTTATCTTTGATCTCCGGCTTTTTTTTTTTTTTAAGAGAAAAACAACTTTACCTCCAGCATTCTGTTGAATTTTTAAAAAACTTCCTTCATTTTAATTTGCCACGCTTCATCTTTTCTAAATGTTCATTTTTATATCATCTTGTTTTTGTTCTTGGATATAGTACTTTCCCTTGTCTCTTTGAGGATATTATTTAAAGTCTCCTAAAAAAAATCCCAACAAACTATTGCTTTTTATTTATCCCTATATTCTTTCTTTCCTCCACATTTCTTTTTCATGATTTTGGCTTCTCAAGTTTCCTCAAATGTCTGGTAATTCTTTGGTTAATCATTTTTAAAAGCAAGGCACTAAAGAGCACACATATTGAAAGATGTGCATTGACAGAATTGGCCAAAAGGCAGGTTTCACTCTGGGGTTATTAGCAGAGAACTGGAAATTTCATATGGAGATGTACAACTCTAAGAAGCTGTATGTATCTTCTCTTGGATCAGTTTTCCACGTTCTTGTATGTACAATCAATTCCTTTTTTCAGCTGGCACCTCTGCCCTCAGTTATGCTAGCTGTCTCTGAATCCAGGGTTAGTCTAGTTCAACCTCTCTAGAGTAAACATCAGGTTTTCTGCTGGTGAAGTGAGAGGTAGTTGCCTGAGAGAGGTTGTCAGGGTATACTGGCTTCTAATACAGACTTCCAGACATACCCGACTCACCTTCAAAGACTCCTGGCCTCCAATTCTGAGACTTTCTGGACTTCTGCAGCATGAATCAGCTTGCTTCTTAACCTTCCCCCTTGCGAGCTCTTAGATTTTCATTTTTCCAGTCTGCTACGTCAATTGCTACTCTTTCACCTGCTGTTCAGTTCTCACAATTTTGTTGATTTCACAGTTTCTCTGCTCTGGAGGTTGCCTCTCCTGTTCCTTACTTATGCTTTTTAAAATTTTTTTTCTTTCTTTTTTCTTTTTTTTAGGAGATGGAGTCTCGCTCCGTAGCCTAGGCTGGAGTGCAGTAGCACAATCTCGGCTCACTACAGCCTCCGTCTCCCGGGTTCAAGCAATTCTCCTGCCTCAGCCTCCCGAGTAGCTGGGACTACAGGCACATGCTGCCATGCCCAGCTAATGTTTTTGATATTTTAGTAGAGACAGGGTTTCACTGTGTTGCCCAAGCTGGTCTCGAACTCCTGAGCTCAGGCAATCCGCCCGCCTCAGCCTCCCAAAGTGCTGGGATTACAGGCGTGAGCCGCGGTGCCTGGCCTGCTTTTTAAATTTTAATCCGTATACTGTTATTTCATTGGCATTTTGGTGAGAAAAGATAAGCTCATTTGTTCAGTCAGAAGTTTGACATTTACTACTAGTGATTAAAATAGCAGCCTTTGTTTCCATGTCAGGCTCTGTGTGCTGGGCTTTATATGTACTGGTTAATTCTTAAAACAACCCTGTGACAGAGACTGATGATTGTGCCCCAATGCCCATTCTCTTCTTCTGTTGTTAACAGAACCCCTGAAGTTTAAAAGCCACTTAGAAAAAAGACATTTCTCAACCTCCTACAGAGGTCCTTAGAGGAGTCCTTAGAGGAGGGAGGAATGCCCACTTCCTGTTGGCTACATAATGACTGACATTCCAACAACCATCTTGGACCATGAGGGCCACAATCCAGGGATGGCAGAGCAGAGACCTTGAAGCAGCCTGCATTTCCTGAAGCATTTACGGAACTGCCACTCCAGCCCTGGATTACTGATCCCTGGATTTTTATGCCTGAAAATAAAATTTTATTTAAGTCATTGTTAATTTGAGGTTTCCATTACATACAAACTCCACAATGACACTATTCCCCATACTGAAGCTTAGAGAAGTAACTTGCCCAGGTTTAAGGTGACAAAGAGCTGGATTCTAACTCAGGTCTTACACCACAGTGTGTATTTTTAACCAAAGACTTTCTTTAAATTATTGTATCTTGGAATCACATACATATGTATGTCATAATTTGAGGGTTGAGCATGGTTACTATCTCAAGAAATAATACAAACTTGGGAGTCAGAATTCTATGTACACTTCTACTAGACATAAGAATAATTTGTTTTATGAATTTTACTTAGCTAAATGATGGAAACATATGTTTCTGTATCATACAAAAATACTTACATAAGTTTTTTGCCAAATTTGAATATAATACTAGAGACGCTCTAATTTAAAATACAGACTTTAGCCCAGACATATGGGTGTCCTCTAGAACATATAACTTCCTATTGAAGACACATACCAATATATCAAGATGTTCTTTACAAAAACCTAGTGATTTCAAATATAGGTCCAAACAGAATGTCACAGTAGCTTATACACAGTAAAAGCCCACTAAGTATTTATTAAATGAATATAAACAAATTGGCTTTTGATTCATTTGCTGAGAAATATTATTTCCCAGTTGCCCCTCAACTTACAATAATCACTCCCTCATTTTTGTTCCTGATGAGCAACAACTCATCTGATACTTTTTCTTCCTTTTTTTAAAAAAAATTAAAGAACATTTTAAATAATACTACCCACTTCATTTTAAAATTAGAGAATAATGACCTACATACTCACTAAGCAGACTTGACAACAGATATTATTTTTTAGTTTAAATAAATAAAACATTACAGATCAAGTGAGCCTTCTTTGTTTACCAATTCTGGGACTCCCCCTTCCTCCATTAGTTAGGATCATTTTAACCTCAAGTGACAGAAAAATCAAATCACTGATTTAAAGAAGAAAAAGAATGGAGACAGACTGGTTCCAGAAATGGCTAACTCAGAAACTTTATTACATTAATTGGGACCCAGGTCTTCCCATCTTTCCACTCTGCCATCCTTAGAAAATTGGGCAAGGCCCATTCGTGATCACAGGATGGTTGGTACACAATCAGCTCTCATCTGTAGAGACATCTAGTAGAAAATGGCAGGCTTTTCTCCTGTGTCTCTTTTTTAATATATAAACTTTTTATTAATGTATAACATACAGATAGGTAAGGGCAAACTCCCTTAATGTTCACAGAATTAATACTTTTATGAAACCAGCACCCAGACCAAGAAATTGAATATTACCAGCATCACAGCCATGTGTCTATCTTAGTGCATAAACTATTCCCAGCAGTACCCCATAGAACTGGCCAGAATTGTGAATCAACTCCTAAATCCATCACTGTTGAGTGGAATGGGATCACATGATTAGTAAAAAGCCAATTGTAGTTCACTCCCTGGCACTGAGACTGGAACCCACTTTCCACATACCCAAGAAGAGAGTTAATTACTAACAATAGGGACCTCTTGAGAAACAGGAATAGCTATGGTTAGGTAACCAACAGCACCTGTGATATCCTCTCTCCACAAGCCACTCCTTTTATAAATTTGGTTAATATCTGTGTTTACTGCTTTTTATACGTTTAAAATACAAGTGTTTCTATGAAAAACAATGAACCATATGTACCATTCTGCAACTTACTTTTTTTTCACTCCATAGTGTTTTCTGAAAGCTATTTTTGTCTGTGTGTGTATCTAAAATATTCCTTTGAACTCCTGATTAGTATTCCATCTTATGGATGTTCAATATTTTATTTCTCCACTCCCTTACTAAAGGGGATTTAGGTTGTTTCTAATTTTTTCACCAGTACAAGTAATGATGTACTAAACATCTTTATATGCCCTCCTTTGAGCAAGTTTCTCTAGGGGACAAACTTCTAAACAGTATGTACTCGAAATCGTTTTACTAGATTCTGCCAAATTGTTGGTACTGCTAACCCTAGAGAACAACATGTAGTCTTGGAAGTATTTTTCTTGAACTCTGTGACACAATTTGTGAATATAATGTAGATAATAACAGCATTAATCTCATACTGCTTTTTTGACAATTCACGTGTGTGTATGTGTATAAAATTTAGAACAGTACCTGAAAGATCGCAAGAGCAACTATAATTTTCTGAGTGATTACTATTATTGCTATTAATCTTTGTATTACTAGAATATAATACAAGGTCTGTTTATATCCACTGTAATTTTTTAACTGTGTCAACTTGGCTAAGCTGGAAGTATTTACCAGAAGACGACTGCCTATATGGATCCAGGTTACAGATGAACAAAAGATAAATTTGGGTAAGATTTGGCAGATAGAATTCACTTCATTGTCTTCCAAAGATAATAACTGGCCACGGCAGCAGCCACTACACTAGCATGGTGGCAGGGCATGGTGTTAGACACAGTAATCCACAGGTGCAAGGCTGCTTGCAGATTCCATTTGGTGTCTGTGCTTCCATTCTGCATCTAGCTCTTCTTCCCAGCTGCTGGCCCTGCTGACCAATACCAACTCCCTTCCCACTACCAGATGCAGTGGCAACAGCCTTCCATAGATGTCTCCACCTGCTCTCCTCTGGGGTTCCATGCAGCAGCTGGATATACCTCACTTCCTACTTCTTTGCCTGAGTTGTCTACCTGCACCAGAGCTTCAGAAGGGCTGGGGTAGTGACTTTTCTCTGATCTCCAAGCCCTGCTTTTGCACTCTTATTTCTGTAGCTTCTTCCACAATTGCGTACGATCTTGTCCCGATAATAAATCCATCAGACCATAATATTCACATTAATTCTGCTTTTCTGACTGAAACATGATTGATATAATACCCTTTGATAATTTTTTAATTGAGTGGTTTGTCTTTTAACCATTTTCTCTAAGGGTTCTTGCATTGGAATTTTTTTTTCTTTTTTTGCTATTTATGTGCTAAAATTTTCACTCACCAAACTCATTTCTGATATACTTTCATATAATTGTTAATCAGTCTTTCTAGGGTTGCAGTAATGTGCATGATATTCTTCTTACTGTCAAGTAACTTTAACCAAACCCTCCTTGCCTGCTGATTGTTACCGTGTTTTCTATTTCCACTTAACACTTGCATTTTAAAATCCAGTGTGTTGGCCAGGCCCGGTGGCTCACACCTGTAATCCCAGCACCTTGGGAGGCCAAGGCAGGCGGATCACAAAATCAGAAGATCGAGACCATCCTGGCCAACATGGTGAAACCTCGTCTCTACTAAAAACACAAAAATTAAGCCGGGTGTGGTTGCGCGTGCCTGTAATCCCAACTACTTGGGAGGCTGAGGCACGAGAATTGCTTGATCCCAGGAGGCGGAGGTTGCAGTGAGCCGAGACTGCGCCACTGCACTCCAGCCTGGCAACAGAGCAAAACTCCGTCCCCGCCCCAACCAAAAAACAAAACAAAACAAACAAACAAACAAAAAACCAAAAATCCAGTGTGTTCTGCATCTTCTATTTCTTTCTTTCTTTCTTTTTTTTGAGATGGAGTATCACACTGTCGCCCAGGCTGAGTGCAGTGGTGTGATCTCGGCTCACTGCAAGCTCCACCTCCCAGATTCACACCATTCTCCTGGCTTAGCCTCCCAAGTAGCTGGGACTACAGGCGCCCGCCACCATGCCCAGCTAATTTTTTGTATTTTTAGTAGAGACGGGGTTTCACTGTGTTAGCCAGGATGGTCTCGATCTCCTGACCTCGTGATCCACCCACCTCAGCCTCTCAAAGTGCTGGGATTACAGGAGTGAGCCACCATGCCCGGCCGCTTCTTCTACTTCTTTGCTGCAGATCCAATGCTGTTATTTGCATACTTTAGTTAGTCTTTATGGGTCAAAGTTCTTCTACTTGGCTATAGGCAGAGAACACTTGATAATGCCCAGGGAAAAAAAGATTTACAATATACTGCAATGAATTATTTCAAATTCAAAAACAACTTAAAAATATATATACAAATAGTGTTATGCCAAATCAGAGAAGCATAAGGCATAGCTAAACAAGGTATGTATATATGTGTGTGCATCCATTTATTCAGAACTTTTGTGTTTTTCACTATCATTTTAATAATGTTTTATATTTTTCTTTGATAAAGGTCTTTCACCCTTTTTATTTATTTTTTTAAATTCTGAGGCAGAGTTTTGCTCTCATTGCCCAGGCTGGAGTGCAGTGGCACGATCTCGGCTCACTGCAACCTCTGCCTCCTGGGTTCAAGCGATCCTCCTGCCTCAGCCTCCCAAGTAGCTGGGACTACAGGTGCCCGCCCCCACATCTGGCTAATTTTTGTATTTTTAGTAGAGACAGGGTTTCGCCATGCTGGCCAGGCTGGTCTCAAACTCCCAACCTTAGGTGATCCACCTGACTCAGCCTCCCAAAGTGCTGGGATTACAGGTGTAAGCCACTGCGCCTGGCCTCACCCTTTTTATTAACCATATTGCTAGGTGCTTGTATTGTATTCATTTTCAATTTGTAAACTTTTTTTCCCTTTTTTCAAATATGTAAACTTCATTTCTTTTTCTCATATAATTCTATTGGCCAGGGCCACAAATACAATATTTTATTGTAAAGATAACTGGCATCCTTATGTGCCTTCTGATTTTAGTGGAGTCCTTACAAAGTTTCACTATTAAGTCTAATGCTTGCTATAGGTTTGTGATAATCATCTTTTGGCATTTTAAGGAAATTCCTTTCATTTTCTACTTTATAATGAGTTCTTATAACAACCACTACTACTATTATTGGCCAACATTTGATGCTTTACCAAGTACCACATATATTTTCCATGTATTCACTCATTTAATCCACCTAGATACCCTATGAAGTAGGTGCTGTTATCTCTCCATTTAACAATGACAGTAAGGCACATAGGGTGATCAAGTAACTTGTCCAAAGTCACACAATATATTAGTTTTCTGTTACTGCTTTAAAAAATAAAACAAGCTTAGCAGCTTAAAACAATCATTTACTATCTCATGGTTTCTGTAGGTCAGAACTCTAGGCACAGTATAAATGAGTTCTCTGCTCAGGATCTAAGAAGTCTAAAATCAAGATGTTGGCCAGGCTTCTCATGTGTAGCTCAGGGTCATCTTCCAAGCTCATTCAGGTTGTTGGCAGAATTGAGTTCCTTGTGGTGGTAGGGCTGAGCTAGTTCCTTGCTAGCTGTCAGCCATATTTCACTCCCAGTTCTTAGGAGCCACCCTCAGGTCCTAGCCACATGGCTCCCTCCATGAGGAGTTCTGTTTGCTTTCTTGTGGGCTAGCAGAAGAGCATCTGCTACTGCTTCTTGGCTCTCAAGGGTTCACTTGATTAGGCCAAGCCTACACAGGTAATTTTGCTTTAAATTAACTCAAAGTCAAATGGTTGGGAACCTTAATCATGGGAGGAAAATTCTATTACATTCATCTCTCAGTATCTGTGGAGGATTGATTCCAGGACCCTTGTGGATGCCAAAATCCAAGTAAGCTCAAGCCCCTGATATAAAATTTGTATTTTAATATAACCTACAAATATAACTTATGTACATAAGTCCTGTATACTTTAAATTATCTCTAAATTACTTATAATACCTAATACAATGCAAATGCTATGTAAATAGTTATGTCTGTTGTTTTTAAATTTGTATTTTTTTTGCAATTTGTATTTTTTTTTTTCGCATAAACCATGTCCCCAGGAAATTTGAAAGGAAGCAGGTGCTGAATGGAATTTTTTTCCATTTTCATGAGCTGTGTTAATTCTATCTCCAGTAGACCTAATGCTTGAGTAAGCAAGATGTCTAATCAATAAATTATTTTCATGCTCACAATTTCAGGTTTTCGTACTCCAGCACAGCTTGTTCTTATTTCTTACTGTATGAAAGCTTAACAGCAATGTGATTTAAGGTTTTGTTTTGTTTTTTAAGTGGGAGATGTAAGTGATTTAATTCATGGGTACTTCTAGAACCAATAGATAATCCCATTGCCTTTATTTTTCTAATTAAAGAATTCCTAAATACTTTGAAAATAAAAAAAAAAAATCTGTATTTTTAAAATTTTTGTATTGTTACCTTTTGTTTGTTTTTGTCTAAATATTTTCTATCCATGGCTGGTTGAATCTGCAGATTGAGAGGGCCGACTACATATTCACAAGTCTTGCCCACGCTGAAGGGGAAGACATTTATAGGGACATGTACACCAGGATAGTGGGAATCTTGAGTGCCGTTTCAAATTCTGCCTACCATTTACACTAAATAACAGTCTGGATTCAAACTCTCATTATCTGGTTCCAGAATTTAAGTACCCGCCCCCACCACCCCTTTCTTTGCGACAGGGTCTTGCTCTTTCACCCAGTCTGGAGTGTAGTGGTGTGAACACAGCTCACTGCAGTCTCAACCTCCCAGGCTCAAGTGATTCTCCCACCTCAGCCTCTTGAGTAGCTGGGACTTACAGGTATGCCACTATGCCCAGCTGATTTTTTTTTTTTTTTTTTTTTTTGTAAAGACAAAGTCTTGAAATGTTGCCCAGGCTGGTCTCTAACTCCTGGGATCAAGCAATCTGCCCGCTGCAACCTCCCAAAGTGCTGGCAGATTACAGGCGTGAGCCACTGCACCCTGCTGAGAATGTATGTTCCTAATCAAAACGTATATTGCCTTTCTAAATAAGTATCCAATTTTATTGAATGCTTTTTTTGTATCTATTGAAATGATATGATATTTTTCTTAATCTGTTAATGGGTGAGTTATGTGGAAAGCTTTTTAAATGCTGAGCCATTGACTCATTCCTGAATTGCCAGATTCAGCTTGCATATGTTTTGTTTTGTATGTCTTTCATACAAAAGTGGCAACTTAGTATGAAAGATATTTGTCTATAACTTTTGTTTTCTTCTATTGTCCTGTTCAGGTTGTTTTATCAAATTCACACTTATTCAGTTTATTAAATGCCTTCAAGGAAAAAGCTGGCTTCAGTGTTCACCTTATTTCTTTAGGTTCTTGCCTTTACTCAGTTTTTGACCTAAGTATTCTTTATTTTCTTGTGAACTAATAAATATAATTAAAGAATTTGTTTTTCTCAAGCAGTTTCAGTGTTGGTCAAGATATCTATGCTACTATACTCTGGAAGCAGCTCCTATTCAGTTTTCCCATTTCTTTTTGGATCAATTTTGTTATTTTATATTTTTTTCTAAAAAAGACTATTCCACCTACCTTTTAAAAACTGTTCACAGTATGTTCTTATGAGTTTTCAATCTGTGTGGCACATGTCTCCTTTTTTTGTTCTTAATATTGTCTGTTTTCTTTTAACTCAGCCACCATGTTTTGAATATTTCTTTCTTGCCATGTCCTCTAATCTTTATTCCTAGAATTCCCCTTAGATATATGTTGACACCTCTCAATCATTTTCCATGTCCCATAACTTCTTTTATGCACATCCACATTTGCAACTCATGAGAATGAATCATGCATGGTATTTCTAATTTAATTTTCTTTTTTTTTTGAGACAGGGTCTCACTCTATTGCACAAGTTGAAGTGCGGTAGTGGCAGGATCATGGCTCACTGCAGCCTTGACCTCCTGGGCTCAAGTGATCCTCCCACTTCAGCCTCCTGAGTAGCTGGGTGCCATCGCACTTGGTTAATCTTTCTATTTTTTTAGGGATGGGATTTCAGTATGTTGCCTAGGCTGAAGTCTCAAACTCCTGGGCTCAAGTGATCCTCCAGCCTTGGCCTCCCAAAGTGTTCAGATTACAGGCATGAGCTGCCGTGCGCAGCCTAATTTAACATTTTAACCTTTCATTTCATTGGCTAGTTGAGAGGATAAACACTACTCACTGTTCCTTTGCTTCAGGTTTGTCAAACAACTAGATCCTGATTTAGTATATTTTTGCAGGAGTGAGAACTAAACATTAAATAGATATTCTGAGCAAAGTAAATTTTAAGTTGATCCTGAAACTTTAAAAAGCACTTTCCAGTCAATTATCGAGCCTTTACTCTTAATGACGAATTGACACTTGAGACAGATCCCAAACCACCTATGAACCAACCTTATTTTTGCTTAAAATCAGACTGTACTTCTTTCTACCCCTAGGGATACCTAATGAATCTTGCAATGTATTTACTCATGAGACAAGGGCATGCCAGGTAAAGAAAGGAGTGTTATTAAATAAAAGGCACGAAACAAGGAGATTTTTGTTATCTCTGAAACTAGATAATAAGCTGATAGTATGCTCACTTTCTTAGTCTGTTTCATAAAAATATATGGCATGAAGTATATTCATATGGTAGATATTCAGCAGTATTTACAGAATTTACTTTAAACTGTCCATTTCTTTTAAAGACAGAACATTTTTAATTGTTGTTACTGTTCTCTACTAAATCACAAAGACCTATCAATAGAACAATACCTATCACATACTATGTACTAATTAAACATTTAATGAATGCATGAATAGGTGAACAGGTTCATTTGTATATTTATCATTCTGAGACTGTGACTCTTGATTTTGAATTAGTATTTAATAATACAAAACTGAGTAAAGTGTCTATTCCAAATTGCATACTACAAAACAGGGCAGTTTCCAATTAAAATAATACAAAAATAGAAAAGGAAATTTCTTTAAACCAAACTGCATCATCTTAGAAAGGAATACTATCTATCATTTTCTCATAGAAATTCCTGAGTGAAATAACATGCTATTTACCAAATTCCTTCTAAGCAACTATGAACCTCCCATTTTGTGATTTATACAGAAACCACCAATACAGAAACCAGAATATAATACAAAATTCTTATATCTCTCACACAGAACATGACTCAGCAAATTCAATATTAGGAGGTGGCTTCAAAAAGTTTTTCCCCTAGTAACTAAGTTTTTAAAGCTGGAAATGACAAAATTGTGCACTACACACTCAAAAATAAATATTCGCTGTATGGAACATCTTACAACAGAAGTTGTCTCAATAAATTTGTCATCTACACATTTAAAAGAGTTTAAGTATAGGTGTCAATCAACTCCAAGAGACCTGCCACTTCTCATTAGCTTACCAACCTTATATTTATACAAATTAAAATAATAAAAAGCTTCTGTTGCTTATTGGTGTGTTTAGTTAATTTACAACAGTAAATTCCCATAACTAACTACAGTTAACACTTCTAGTATTTCATCATTAGACTCTCCACATCATGAACCTGGGAGCCATCATTTATATTAATGGGAGTAACTAATGAGCATCATGGGAAGAATTAATGCTTTTGTAAGTCTTTTTAAAGGTTTCCAATAATATAAATGAATAGCACTCAAAATTCTAGGCATTATTAACACCAGTCTTTGCTCAAAAGGAAATATGGCAAACTGCTACTACAAAATTAAAACCAATCAAGAAGCCAGAACTGGTGTATGAAAATGACATGAATTATAAGAAAAAAGTAACCACCCACATTGACCTTATGTTAATAAAAAGAAAGAAGCTAGGTACAGAGAAACATGTATCCTAGACTTTAAAAAAGTAGCCTTTAAAAAAACGTTAAATAAAATAATGGGCCAGGTGCGGGTAGCTCACGACTGTAATCCCAGCACTTTGGGAGGCCAAGGCGGGAGAATCACTTTAGCCCAGGAGTTCAGGACCAGCCCGGGCAACACAGGGAGAACTCATCTCTACAAAAAAATACAATTAGAAAAAATAGCTGGGCATGCTGGCATAAGACTATAATCCCAGGTATTCGGGAGGCTGAGGTGGGAGGATTGCTTGAGACCAGGAGGTCAAAGCTGCTATGACTACACTACTGCATTCCAGCCTGAGTGACAGAGTGAGACCTTGTTTCAAAAAAATAGAAATAGACAGAAAATAATGTTGCACAGAAATAACGGCTCTGAAAGGGATAGTACAAGAGGACAGAGGCTCTTAAAACAATTAAATATTAGCTATATAATTATGAATAATTCCAAAACACAATAATGGTAATTAAGATATAAGGTTCAAATATCTGTATAATACAGACATAATAAATATTTGTAGGATGCATATATGTAAGAGCTACTCAACAGTCTAGTATATAACCAGGATTGAGGTTCTTAGGTTGAGTGGGGTTCCTGCAGATTTAACTGTATTGTTAAACTGCTTTCTGAAACAAATGAACTGAAACTCTCACAAGCAAAGGATGAGAGTTTCTCTTCCTCTATGTGCTCACTAAATCTGGTACTAAATAGACATTCTAATTTTTGCCAGTTTGATGGATATAAAATGGCATCTCCTTCTGGTTTTAACATGCATTTCCTGATTATTAGTGAGGCTGAGTATTTTTCTTATGTTATTAAACATCTAGGGTTTGTTCTTCTGTAACAGCTTCTTCATATATTATGTCCATATTTTTATTAGGTTGATTGCTCCTTTACTTGTTTATAAATAAAGGTTTTAAAAATATATATTCTGGATCCTGACATTTGGTTAATCTAAAAGCTATGAATTATAGACAAGGTTTTTTTTTCTTAAATCAAACTTATAGACCATTTCTCATAATATGGTCTTGTTTCTGTGATTTAGTTAAGAAATCCTTTCTAAATTCAAAGCCAAGGATTTTTCATATTCTAAAAACTTATGAGTCTCATTTCTACTGGAATAATATAAGATAAATTCAACTAGAAGGGAAAAATTAATATTGTGACTACTAGGTTCATTTATCAGTATACAAATATTTACTGAGTGACTATTATATGCAAAGGTCATTTTATATAAATTCTCTCTATTCTTCTCCACCTTTCTGTGAAGCCATTATTTTTGCTTTCCAAAAGAGTATTCTGAGGCTAGAGAGGTGGAATAAACTGGTTCAAGGTGTATCTGATGCCAAAGTTCTTTCAGAAGAGTGAAACAGGAAAGCCATGATTTTTCCTTTCCTAATTTAGAATATACAAGCTTTATTATTTAAAAGCCAACGTGGCTTATCTCTGTTAGATAGTTACATGTGGAAGAAACTCTGTTTAAATCAAATTAGTCATATATTTATTACAACCAATTCGTGTTCAAAAATACTTTATAGATAGGTTTCTATCATTTGAATAAATGTAGTATTTTAATATTAACCACTTAAAGCTAATCATCTTTGAAGGTAAGTTTAATTTATACTTAGACTAAATATTAAATTATAAACATACTCTTCTCTTATACATGCCTCAATGTTAACTGTTCAGCAGTGTAAAGTGAATTCACTTATGAGGCAAGGTGGAGAAAGTGGAGGCTTTGGTCCATGGAAAGGTGTATTATCTGCTTTGTGCCAGTGTACGTGTTTCACTACATCTGGGTCACTTGGACAGCTCCTAATCCTATTCCATACTCAGCAGCTCAGATGCTTAGGGGCCATCTCATCAAGCATGCCTCTGCTGACTACCTGCAACCCAACCCTGTGCTGATCTCTAGCATGGGTCTTATTATGTGGAGAATGACTCTGCTGACTTGCTGTGGATCCTGATGCCAGTTCAGAGCCAGGTAACTTTACCTAATTCTAGCATCTTGTGCAGTGACTAGTATGTCCTAGTGCTCAATAAACATGGTTGGCTTTCTTGCGATGTCCCCTCTTACAACTGAACTCTCTTATGATTTAACTATATATGAATTAAATGTTATATCAGTTTTTCATTTTCAATGAATTAGAGAAGAAAAGCAACTATTAAAAACTACTTGATCATTTAATCTGATTCAGAAACTACTTTTGGTGATCATTCTTAATAATTGTAAATCATCCAAAAGAGAGGTATAAAAATATGGTAGTTAAAACTATCTGGATTAAAGAGTGACATAAATTTGTTTTATAATGATACCATTACCCAGGACATAAATGTTATTATCCTTAGAAAACTGTCTAGAGAACTATTATGAGATGCTTTTGGAAGTTAAAATAATTTCACATCTACCTAAAAATAATTTTTACTCTTTCCTTCCATTCATTTTTGTCAGGAAACCAAAATATTCCCCCAAATTACCTACTGCAAACTCTCTGGCTTGATATAATTACCCTCATTCTCCCATTCTCTGCTTACCAAAAAATTCAAACATACAAGAATTAAAGAAAAGAACTGAGCTACTTTCATGCAACACCAATAAAATAAAGCTTTATTTATTAAATTCAATGATTACTTCATATCAGAACACAAAGCATCTATGCTGTCCTATGATAAATAATAATGGACTGCAAATAGTCCATGAACTACTGGCACGCTCACTGATGTGTTGGGAGTCCTGTTGAGAAACACTGATTTCACATATACTAATAATGTAACAGTATTGAATGCGGGACATACCCCACTATTAACGAAATATATTATTCCTCTGTCCAGTCCCCCCAGCCCCTGCAAGCATTACACTGGACTCTATTTTTATTTGAGTATACCAAAAACTAGAAAAGCAGTAAGTTCAGGTTGGGGTCACATGTCAGAGTCATCTGGTTTTCTTTCTTATCCCACTGTCCCATTACATTACTGTATTTTAATTTAGTTGGTTACAGAAAGCTGAGATGACAATAATACTAGAGAAGACTTCCTCATCCAGATAATAACATCAGCACTATAAAAGCACACTTCATTAAAA